>NC_049979.1:0-20144 GCF_000003815.2 Branchiostoma floridae
AGACTGAAAACATGCTAGTGGTGGAAATTTGCAAATTTAGGACTAGTATGTATCTGTACTCCAGAGACTAGTTAAGTCCAACATCCCCCCTACTTAGGCCAATTTCTTCAAGAGACTACTATGCCATGTTCAGAAATATTTAACATGGTGTATTTTTCCACTTGTATGTAGTTGAGTCATCTTTCAAAGTAAGACAGAAAACAGCAAGTTAGTCAATAATCTTTGCTTTTATTACAAAACCCATAACTGACATCTGTGCAAAGCGTAACGATTCATGCAGCATCCATACATCATTCCATCTATCTACACCCCAGTGGCAGCAATGGAAAATTTATACACATGTTTAATCTGTGCCTTTTTTTCCTCTATTTTTGTTTGTTCTGCAGCATCAATTTATCTTCTTTTCTCATCTGTACAGGAAAACATTTAATCTATATCTACAGCTCTGGTAGAGTTTTATCTTCCTCCACAGGAATGCCCAATACATGACTGTGTGTCCCTTCTTGGATGGTATCTGGATAAGGCCACACCAAATTTATTTATTGCTTCTCGGATTTTCCAGAAAGAATTGGACCGACAGGTCGAAAAAAAAAATTAATTTTTTTCCAAATAGTCTGGGTTGAAGATATCCTCATTCATCATCATTGGACTCTGTTCGTCTATCTGAAGATCTGTTCGTCTATCTGAAGATATATGGCTTAAAGAACAACAAAAAAACAGCCTGAGGAGTTTAATGGCATGTTTTACACAATGAATCTCCTTAGGTTTGTTGCTAATGTTCTGAATAAAAGGCATTGTTTTTGGACTGAAATTATGTGTATGTGGCTCTGAATGGTAATATTTACAGGTTCGTGATAGCAAAACCTGTATCATTTTTTCTCTGGACTTAATTTTTTTTGAAAATGGGAAAAAATGGACAGGTGAATCCAAGAAGCAACAAATAAAAATGGTGTGGTCCAACCATAAAATCAAAGATGGTTTATTCCACAGCAACTGGTTGCACACATGCCCCCTTCATAAGTCACAATTTCACCATCATTGCAATCCTTGGTTTTAGACATGTTTACTCCAGTGGAGGCATAGATATTTCAGTAGCAGAAACAAACACGTTAAAAGGGACCAAACTAGCGCATAACCTGTCAACCTCACTGAGGCAATTTCTTCCCATTGGCATAAACTGCAGAGAAAAGAGTCCATGCAGCTTGTAATGTAGGTGGCTGCTAGTCCAAATGGCAACCATCCATCTATATTGCACTTACTTACCAAACATTAAACTATGGGCAAGTGCTCACCAGGCAGATACAACGTTACGAACTATGTGCACAAGCAATAACGTAATCTACATAAAATGTGCATCACCTTACATGTTTGCTATGGCAGCATGGAAGGCAGTTTGTGCAGTGGCTAGATATTTGTGGCACTAAATTAGTCTCTACCAGATTCCGGGTTGCTGGAAAACCGTAGAAATGGAACAAATAGAGGAGTTAGCCGGCCAGAGGAGTATAGCTGGCTAAGGAACAGCGCCCGACCTACGGATTTGCGGACATCAAACAAGATAGCGACCCCTCACAGACTCCGTAGGTCGCGCGCTATTCCCTAGCCGGCTATACTCCTCTGGCCGGCTTACTCGTCTATTTGTTCAATTTCTACGGTTTTCCAGCGACCCGGAGTCTGGTAGAGACTAGCACTACTAGTAAATTACAATGACAGCATTCTGCATGCACCTTATTTAGAGACCTACACTTAAAGGCAAGTAATCATCACCTTAAGTTTCTACAAACAAAATTTACATACATGTACAACAACAAAACTATCCCATCACAATGGGGCAACTAGAAACCACTTGCAAACCAACATTCAATATCATACAATATTTCTCAAGACTAGAATTCTCCTTCCGGCTGTGGCAGTTCGTCCTGAAGTAACGTTGAATATTGAATCTCAGGTTTGGAGAAATCATTTCATTAAGAGGCGGTTTGGATAAAAGTAAGTTGTGGCCATATATTCCCTGATGAAGCTAACTGTCAACTAATAGATTTGGACCGCATGACACTTCCTGGGTTCCTTTCTAATGGTTATGTTTTCAAAATAGTTTACAAATTTCAAAAATCTTGACATTTTTCTTCTACCAGACGTACATTACTAATTTAAAAACAAGTGTCTGAAGTAGAAAAAAAGGTTGGCCGAAATAACAAATACACTTTTTAATGTTTCAGCATCAATAGAAAACAAACATGGCCTTCCTCCAAAGCCAATGCTTAACATCTCTCTTGCAACTTTATGCATCCCAATCATATGTTTAACAGCTGATGGCATCTTGTCGTTAAAAAAGAGGTTAACTTTCTGACTGGAATTTTAACGACTCATCAATCTCATATTGCTTATGAGGTAAACCTTTGTGAGAAGTGGCTTTGACCATGTGAGTTAGTCTTATTTTATAAATGAAGAAAACCTACAGAGAAGTATACATCAGTGCCAATATGGCTCAATCTCTTCTTTGAAATTAAATTCACCTGAACCAGGCAATAACTGCAATACCTTAGAAAAAATGTCACAAAATCAAATTATTTTTCTCATATTACATAAAACATACTGACATGAAAAAGTGAGTTAGACATTTAAGTATCAATGTAAATCAAGGCAATCTCAGCAATATTGCATGGTCCAGCTGAATCTAGAAGTGGATGGAATCTGACTCGTTGCAGAATATCAAAAGATGTTTCAAGCATTAACCTGACCTAAAAGCAACATCTGAACACCACTTTCTGATAGAAGTATATGTAATTAATTACAGGTAAGGACCCCACTTAAGGTGTGAAATCTCAACCAAGTGTTTTCATATATGAGAAATGCCTTGAACCATCAAATCACAACATGTGACTAACAGCCTTCTCCAGACCTACTTGAAACAAAAGTGCCAAAATTTTACACAAATTCATCGGAAAGAATCCAACGTTCCAATTTTTTCCCGTTACATGAATGATATGCTTTTTTCACAGCCAGAAGAAAGCTGTTGATCACAAACAGTCCTAAAAACTCAATATGCAACATTTGCGTCTCAAAATCAAACATGGTGAAGCTTGATTTTTCAGCGTGCTGTAAGGTGTTATTCATCTGTCCTACTGTAAGTAAGGTACTGCACATTTAGCATTCCTCCTAGAAGTATGTACACGGGGGCTCCCATCACTGCATCGTGGTCCTATCTGGCTTGGGAGCCTTTCTTCCTGTTGGTTGAAGGGACAAAGTACTAGTAATCAATAACAAATAACATCTTTCATCTTTACGTCAATGAAGGTTAGACTTACAGGTATTAAGATACGCCAAAAAGCAGTTACTCAAGCAACTGGATATGATTTTGGAAACGGTCAGACGTTTCAACTTGCCTACACCAAGGAGGTTCCTTGCCTACACTAATTTTTGTCAACCTCCTTGGTGACACTGAAGAGATCTTGCTGGAGAGTGTTTTCATATCCTAGCTGTGAATTTTTAATCTCTGTTCCTTACAAAATGTTCAGTAACCAGCACCATGTGGATACAGAAACAAGCTCAGGGCATTGGAATGTCTGTTTAGTCTGTTTGAACTAAACACTTGAATATAGAGCAAGCCTTATCAATACAGACCTAAAATAGGATAACCTTTCAGGGTTGGACAAGTTTTCTAAAATTCACATAGAAATAATTTAAAGAAATAATTTAAAGGCTGGAGAATCCTCAACATGATAAGGGCAGCAGCCTCAAACGAAAGAAGAAGAAAAATTACTTGCCCGAACTAACTTTTTACTTGTCTGGATATTCAAATGACATTTTTAACTATTTTCAATTCCTCAATGGAATTCTTTTATGGTTGGCTCTATTTTTCTGTGTTGACCAATGCTTGATACTATGACTGTGAAAGGTAACAAGTATACCAAAATTTCTGTCATGGAATTATCATACTTGCCCAATCGGACAAGTGGGGTAGGTCATGCACTTGCCCGATCAGCACCTTCACTTGCCCTGGACAATCAGGCTAGTGGACTTGTCCAAACCAGCCTTTGCAAATAATCCCTACCCTACCTTGTGTGTGTGGGTGTTGAGCCACCCTTAGGAGACCCATGGCCGGAAGAGCTGGCTGCCAGGTTAGTCAGGCTGTGGCTACTCTTTTTTAGTGAAGATTTCTTGCTGTGAGAAGTTGAGACTCCTGAAATCAAGCGAGGCAAAATGATATGGACTTACAAGAAGAAAATCACTGACCAGCCTCCTTGTTATCCAATAGTTATGTAACACACAATTTAAAAAAAGACAACTAGAAACTAGAAGAAAGGCACTTTTTCACAAAATTGTTTTCCCTGCAGCCTTTTGTCAAGCTACTCGGACACAAGACTATGCTATTACAGGCTTATGACAGGAGAAAGAAGAACACACCAGAAAGAAACAAAACAAAATATATTCTAAAAAGTCCCACCAAAAACATTTATTTCTGACCAATACAGGGCTCTAGCCAGCGTCTGTTTTTCCGTCAATTGACGGAAATTTGCAGGGTGTGACGGAAAAATTTTAAAACCAATCCGTCAACTTTGACGGACAAAACTCTGATAAAAGCTCCTTGGTGGAAGCTCGGGCTGCTTGAGGACGCCGTCCACGGCCGTAAAAGCCACACACTGTTTGTTTTGCTATTGTTATGATTGTTGACAATGTGTGTCGGCGCCCTTTCGCATACGATAATCTCATTAAAACCCGTTTTTCAAAGTCTCAGTTCAGTCTCTCTAACTCCTGGAATAGCGTTTTTGCGACAATGGGAATTGGCTGACGGAAAAAAATGTCGAGCTGGCTAGAGCTCTGGACCAATATATACATTTATCTATATCTTCGATATTATAAAACTAGCTCTACGTCCAAGCCATAAACATCTAAAACATAACAAAAATACTGACCTGCTACAGGGCTGTTGCTAGAGGTCCTTTTTATTCGGTCTTCCTTGCTTCCCAGAGAGTACTTTCTGCATGGCAGATTAAAAAGACCAATTACAAGAGCTATTACACAACGTTAACTGATATGGCAGCTTTCCCTGGCTAATGTTGATCATAGCTGGAGGCTTTTACCTGCATGCAGACTGTTCCTACATGAAATACCTGTGTTGTTAACATAGTTTGCAATAAAGTATATACGTGGGATAACGTGAAGAGGGAAACAAACAAACAAACAAACAAACAAACAAACAAACAAACGAAGCTCTCTCTCTCTCCTCATCTTCCTGCATGCATTTATAATTATAAAACATCTCTCAGGCCTAGGGAAAAAATGTTGTGTTTCCTGTTTCCCTACCATCCCTAGAAAAACCTGACAACCCTAGACTTTTTTTGGTTGGACAGAGGAGTCACATAGTTTCCAGCCAGAATTTTATTCTGCCTATTCAAGTAAAAAAATTGCTTGTCCTATCTAATAAAGGATAGATGTATCTACAGAATGCACAAAATTGAAGTTTGAAATTGAAAAACTATAAGTGTCCTCACTACAATTTTTTGGCTAAAATCTAAAAAAAAAAAAGATTAAAAAAAGAAAATCCCCAGAACCTACCTAACGCTAGTTCACCTTTATCCATTGGGTAACTTATATCCGTTGTTTTTAAAAACAGGATATTTTGGAATATCACGTTAACGGATGTTAGTTTCAAATTGCAATATTTTCGGGATTACTGCAGTTCAAAACTACCACCTGTCGATATGATGTGCCTAAATACCCTGTTTTTAAAAGCAATGGATATAGGTTACCCAACGGATAAAGGTGAACTAGCGTTACCGACCCTAATTTTTTCAGGACTAAAACGGAAAACACAACATTTTTTTCCTAGGCCTCATTAGTTACGAGGGCCGTTCAAGAAGTAATCCACCTGACCCATTTCCCAAAGGAGGAGATTAATGAAACTTGGTGCAGTTATTAGTCTTTCTCTTCATAGGAATCACCCAGAGTTATGCATTTCTACCATCGTTTGATGCAGCTCTGTACACCGTTTTTGTAGGACGCCCCAGGTTGGTCCTGCAACAGATGCCTCATCAATGGCAGAAGAGGGACGACCAGGTCTGGGAGCTGTTTCCACAGACTTCCGGCCATGTTTGAATTCACAATGCCAGCGTTTTACAAGGTCATATGATGGGGAATCATCACCATAAGTTTCTCTTATTTCATCAAAAGTCTCATTTGGTATGCGTCCTTTCAAATACAAAAACCGGATCACTGCGCGACACTCAACTGGCTCCATTTCACACCTGGTCCATTTCACACCTGACTCAGTTCAAACACCTTTAAATCAAAAACCAAAATTAGTTCAGAGCTGTTTTTTGCAACATAACCCATAGAGATATGAATCATTACATATGCAAAATTTCATCTAGATCAGACAACTGGAAGTGGGTCAGGTGGATTACTTCTTGAACGCCCCTCGTACTACTGAAGTCAGTGTATTTCTGATATGCCTCATCTAGATCTGCTCCCAAATGTTCCAGCCACCGGGGTGTAACCACGTATGAAGCGTGCGGGGAGCACTGGGTCTGTACAAACCTGTTCTTTTTGTCTTGGACAGATGAAACTATCCTGTGTGGCGAAACTATCCTGCACACGTGACGGGGGAACAGTGAGGTAGTAGCGTTAGGATCACACACACAAGCCCATGTTTTCAGAGGATAGCTGTTGGAATGGCCACTATAGCTATGGACACAACCCACCTTACGTGCAATTTGTCCGTACATTTAAGGGAGGCCACGTCCGCCACGTATTTCTGAAAACGTTCAGGCTGTACAGGGCAAGTATGGTGCCCGTACTGGCACGTATGGGGGGCAACCCGATGGCACACAAAGTTTTGCCTGCATGTAAAGTTCTAAAGTCTGCGTGCTCCAAAATCCGTCGGATTCCCTACAAGTTTGTACGGAGGCGGTACTTACCACTTACGGATCCCAAAAGATTGCCCACATTTTGGCATGTAGACAGCACGTATTTGCACATACAGCGGGTTGTGCCTTTAGCTTAATGTAATCTCCAAGCAGATCCTACGATGGTGTAAGATAGTACTAAAACTGGCCAAGGAGTGTAGTCAGCCAAGAGGTGTACGATCCCCGGTATCCAAACACACTCCTAGGCTGGCTTCACTCCTCTGCCAGCTTTTTATACTATATTATACTACCATAGGATCTGCTTGAGATTAACTAAAGTACTACTAGTCAAAGTACACCAGCAGTGTGTGAAAACATTGGATCTCAACTTGCGCCACATCGAGACATTCCTTTTTGTAGAAAACAAGGTTTATTACATGCAGCATTCATTTGCAAGGCCTTAAATCCAGAGTGTGCAGGTGACACAAATTGTTTCAAAAGGTTTCACATACTGCTGAGTCTTTAACACTCTACCAAATTCCATCAATCTATTATGTCCTTCATTCTTTTGTGCCAAAAGTGACCGTTTTAGTCACAGAAGATACTGTAAATGCATTTAAGTTCACAGGGATTTAATTTCGCGGTAGCAGGAAAAAGGATTTTCGTGGTGGTTTTAAGTTCACGGTAGCGCCATGCACCGTAGTCTCTTACTGCCATGGAAATTGTCCGTGGTTTTTAAGTTCGCTGTGGTTTTTAAGTTCGCAGTAAAACAGCCACCGCGGAAACCGCGAACATCAAACCACCACGAAAGTTTCTGCATTTACAGTAGCCTTTCAGAAGCAAACAGTCAAGTCTGAATTGCTCACCTGGTGAGTCCTGGGCTGGTCATGTTTTCACTGGAGCCCGAGTGTAAGGAGTGTTTACTAAGCTTGGGGGAGGCAGATGGCAGCTCGCTGGAGTTGGTCTTGCCCACTGAAGTTCTGTGGCCTCTGTTGTGGGCCCCTGGTGCAACAAATAATGTTAGAATTCTACTTTAATTCTAATCTCCAAGTAGATCCTACAACGCCATAATAGTACCAAACTGGCCAAGGAGTGAAGTCAACCAGAGGTGTCCGATTGCCATGTAGCGGAAGCGAAACACACTCCTAGGCCAGCTTCACTCCTCTGCCAGCTTTTGATACTATCTTATGCTACAGTAGGATCTGCTTGGAGAATTACCCAAACTGTAACAGATCATTGTTCGTGACTTACACAAATGTAGTTCGGTTCCCAGCACTGAATCTAAATGCTTTATTGTGATGCACTGCAGAGATTGAACTCTCTGAATGAGCCAAAACTAATGACCATTGGACAAGAGGAGTCAAACACATGTGCAGGGCACATTCCTGCAACCACTCTCCCAATACACAGGCCTTATAGAGCACATCAAAACAACATCTTCATGTACCAGTAATGCCATTATCTTATATTTAGTAGAAAGTTATTGTCCTTGTCGCTTAACACCAGTGAGTTAGTAAAACTGGAAAACCAACACCACAAGGCATAGTCACAGCCTGGGAGGGGCGGCTGCCTCACCATACACTGACACTTACTGGTATGGGGGGAAAAAGATGTAAATGTGGATATGGTACAAAATGGGTTGAAGGCTAGGATGGTGATGGACAGGGTAGGATGGATTTAGATGTAGAACTGACAGGGTTACCACAGTCAGACGTGGTTAGGTCTACCCTATGTGTGCCATGTAGGGTGAGGTAACCGCCTCTAGCCAGTCATGATTGTACCTCTCTGGCCTGGAGACAGGTTATTACTCGAGGAGACATGAGAAAGGCTGTTGCTGCGTGGCATGGTGGGCGACGCCTCTTTCGCAGCCGCAGCCTTAGCTTCTTTGGATTTGTCCCCACCTGTTTGTTAAATAAACATGCACCAAAGCCCATGACTCCATGCTGAACATGCATAAAGGACCAGGGTTATAAAGCTAGTTCACCTTTATCCATTGGGTAACCTATATCCGTTGCATTTAAAAACTGGGTATCTAGGGATATCAAGTCGATGGACGTTGGTTTCAAATTGCAATATTCTCAGTACATTGCAGTTTGAAACTACCACCCATCGGCTTGATGTGCCCAAATACCTTGTTTTGAAAAACAACGGATATAGGTTATCCCGCGGATATAAAGGTGATCTCCACATACTTAACCTGAACCTTACAATTCTATTAGAACAGAAAAGCCTCACATTATACACCAGGATCATCTTAAATCAGTTTGTTTTGTATACCAATTACACCATTTTGTTGGTACACCAAATAAGTTAGCATATACTGTAAATGCGAAGTTTGCCGGGATTTATTTTGAGTGTGGAAAATGGAGTGTTCACGGTGGTTTTAAGTTCGTGGTAGCGCCATTGACAGCAGTCTCATACTACAATGGAAAATGTTCGCAGCGGTTTTAAGTTTTTGGTGAATTGGTCACAGAGAAAACTGCAAACAGTTCGGCATTTACAGTAAGTTTATTAACAACTTTCTGACAATGATTGAGAGGACATCTTTGGGTAGAAAAGTCGAAATCTTTCCTGTGTCTCAGTCTGATAATGTATCTTAATCAGTTCTACATGTAGATGTGCCCTATGCGGTCATTCTCGTATAGGACTGTTCAGCCACAGTCGACGCTGTAGGGCTGATATCAATTAGGATTTTACCATAGTCAATACTGACCGAAGGAGGCCATATATATGTAGACTATCATCACACAACCACTGTAAAGACAAAATTAAACAAACAATAAGACAAACTTGGATTTGAGTGAAACAGACTGCAGGGACTGTACCTCTCCTGCCTTGCCCCTTGGACCCCTTGCCTTTCCCCTTCTCCGTGTTCTTGCCCTTTGTTTGTTCATGCTCCTTCTTTTCCCTTTCCTCCTGTTGGGAAAGGTCAGAGAATTTACATTAGTGGCCAGCAGCAAGTAGAAAGTAAAACTTGAAAAAAAGAGAATATAAGAATGTACTACTAGAATATAATATTAAGATTGTAACGCTAGTTCAACTTTATTCGTGGGGTAATGTATATCCGTTGTTAAAAAAACAAGGTAATTAGGAGTACAGTATCAAGGCAACGGACGTTTCAAATTCCACGATATTCAATATACGGTTTGAAACCACCATCTGTGGACTTGCTATTTCCAAATACCTTGTTTTTTCCATAAATAAAGGATATAGGTTAACCCGCAGATAAAGATGAACTAGCATTAATAAGAGCAGTAGCAATAGAACGACAACGTTAGCACCCACCAGCTCTAACAACATCTTTTCCTCTTCCTCCTTTTTCTGGTCCATCAAGTCTTCCTCCATAAACATTCTCTGTGTTAACTGGACAAGAAAGATTTCTTTGTACAACATGATGGTCTTTCCACCATATTAATAGTAAAGTAGATCTAGAATATAGTTTTATTGTTCTGGGTTACTCAAGTACTGTATTTATTGTATCATTATGGTGCTGATGACGATGTATTATTATTATTGTATTAGTGCACTTTGTATGTGCCTTAATGTGTATGCTGTACAACATCAGCATCTTGCTGCCTGGTGCAGCATACTATTTGTCATGTTGCAATTGAAATAAAGTCAAAGTACTGTTTCATCTGACCACATGCAACAACTAGGAGTAGGAAAGAATCAACATTATCAATTACTTGGCAAAAAAACACAGTTTAGGAGGAATAACTTACAGTTTCCATGGCAACTTGAATCTTGTCCAGCTCGAAGACAGACTGTAAAAGAAACAACTTTGTAAGAAACATGTCATGTACAAAGGCTGGTCTTAAGAATGGCCTAATCAATACATCTGACATTGTAGCCCAGAAGGACTGTGGTACTAAACGTAGAAAGACATTCAATTTTGTTGTGAAGTTAGGGCAGAGGTAGTTGAACCACAAAGAACTTTTTATAATGTTCATTTCCAGAACAAAGTATTCAGTGTTCACTTAAAATTTTGAACATTGTTCACAATTCTATTGTTGGTTGTGGAGGACCCTTATGATGACAAGTTTGCAGTGTGCAGGCCTGACCTTCCTAATAGCAGGAACTTTTGATGATGTTCATTTCAGGAACAAAGCATTCAGTGTTCACTTAGGAAGATTTTGAGCATCTTCACAATTTCACTGTTGGTTTTAGAGGATGATAAGTTTGCAGTGTGGAGGCCTGACCTTCCTAATAGCAGCAGCAACGTCGCGGTTAGGGCTGTCCCTAGGATGCGACATTATCAGGGGAAAGTATAACTGTACTACTTCTACTACTACTCATGATGACAAGTTTGCAGGCCTGACCTTCCTAATAGCAGCAGCAACGTCGCGGTTAGGGCCGTCCCTCGGATGGGACATTAAAAGAGGAAAGCCATGACTCTAAAAGGGGAAAGTATGACTCTACTACTACTACTACTACTACTACTCATGATGACAAGTTTGCAGGCCTGACCTTCCTAATAGCAGCAGCAACGTCACGGTCCCTCTCGTGGGACAGCAGTCTCCGCACACAGTGTTCCAGCTGCTGCAGGAGCTGTCTGTCCCCCGGTAACTTGATCTGGGTCTTCAGCCGAGGCAGCAGCGAACACAGCTTTAACCTGGAAACATGCACATAAATCATTATTGTAAATCTTGAGACGTTTTGAAATTTTCTTGAGATGAAACATTTTGAGACATCTTGAGATCTTTCAGAAGAATCTTGAGATGCTTTGGAACAGTCTGGAAAAAATCTTGAGATCTACACTAATCTTGTGATCTGACACTAATGTCACAAGTAATAGTTTGAAACCTAATTTGATATCAAAATATATTTCAGATTCATGTGGCACTTATTTCTGAGCCATGTGTGATACGCAGCACCCACCTGACATTTGCCACAGGGTCATGGGCAAGGTTCAGGACAAACTCAAAGAAGTACTCCTTGAAAAATCTGCGTGAGAAGAGTTCCATGACATCACAGCACACATCCACAAACAGCATCCTCAGCTGGTACTTGTTGGAGTGACACAGGGCTGGGTGGGAAACAAAGGTTCAGAGTCATTCTGGTGTGTGGACATATAAAACAGGGTTCTAGCCAGCGTCTGTCCGTCCATCCTTTGACCCAATTTTGAGCGCATTCTGTCCCGTGTGACAACAAAAAATTGCCATGTAAAGATATCAAGTTGCAAAGATCTCCAGAATTTCAGCACAAATGCCATTGAACAAGGCTGAGTCTATTTTATCAGCAAAATTTTCCCCTTAAAATGCAGGAAATAGCATTTCAGAGGTTTTTTGATTTCAAAATTTTCCCTGAACGCCTAGGCATGTCGCAAGGAAGCCTCCGGCGCTCAACAGGATTTCCATTCAAAATCTAGAGTACGGACACAAACTTCAGGCTGGCTAGAACACTGATATAAAATAACTTGTACATTGCCATTGGAGAACTCCAGCCAAACATGCAGTCTCTATACAGATACATTGGAGAACTGGAAGGGGAAAAAAACAGCTTTATTTGCAATCCTTGATACTTGTAGACTGTGAAGTACACTTGCTGGAAACGCATCACACTGATAGATACACATGTAATTGAGCGCATAAGCAAGGGTAAATGGGGGGATGGAATAATCTCCAAGCAGATCCTAAAGTGGCATAAGATAATACCAAACTGGCCAAGGAGTGTAGTCATCCAAAAAGTGACCATTTGCCTTGTAGCAAAACACACTCCTTAAAGCCGGCAGCTTTCGATACTATCTTATGCTTCAGTAGGATCTGCTTGGAGATCAGGATGGAAAGGATGCAGACAGTTTCCACAAGCCATGGCCGTAGTATTCTTTCCTCATGCACGGCAGGTACAGGAAAGACTAAAACATGCTGTGGACAGTTTCAAAGTGCTTTAAAAGTACTTGCCTGGAATACCTTAGTACTATCATGACTATGTCTATGGGGCACTGGGGAGGGAGAGAAAGAGGTCATGAAGCAAAAGCACCAATAACAAATAAACAACTACAGAGGATTGGGGCCAGTAGCATACAAAAGTGACAGTCTTCAAAAACACATAAAAGTGCTGGGAAGCTGTAACATCAAATTTGTCCCAAGTATGGACGGAAAAACTCAAATGAATGTTGCTTTCAATATGTGCACCATTACATGATCGATGAACTCCTTCTCATAAACTTAATAGTAATGTACATAATCTAGATAATAATCTAGATAATATTTTGTTCTGACCCTTACATGTACCTCTTCATCGATGACCTCAATGAAAGTCATAAAATCAGCAGGCTGATTTGAGTTTTTCATATAAAAAAAAGCAACATTTCAATACAAAGTTTTTCTACACGGGGTTGGACAAGTTTTCTAAAATTCACTTGTCCAATCGGGCAAGCATATAAATATTTTACTTTGCCCACACTAATTTTTCACTTGCATCAAATTCAAATGTCACTTTTATATGCATTTTCACTTCCAGCAATGGAATTCTTATTATTGCATTTACTATTCTATGTTGACCATTGATTGATGTCATGACTGTAGAAAGTAACAGGCTTATCAGAATCTCACTCAATGGAAAAATCTAACTTGCCCAATCAAGCAAGTGCGGTAGGTCATTTGTGTATGTGTAAAATTGAAACCAGGGAAGGAAAACCCTGCACAGAAACCCAGGGATGACACCCATGCACAGAAGTCCTAGGGAAGAAACCCTAGCACAAAAAATCCAGGGGGGGATAAAATACCCCTGTAAAAAAAGTCCTAGGGAGCAAACCCTAGCCAAAAAAAGCCAGTGGGAATGGCCCCTGCAACAATATGTAAATGTGTTATATAGTATATAGTACTGCATATGTCTAGATGATGGAGTACATAGTAAGACACTAGTGTGTAAAATATGGTAAGGGAATGCTCGTGTAAATATTCTATAATGATTGTGTTTAGTTTTAAGTGATTATCTTTGAATGTTTTGTAATTTATAACTTGTGAATAAAATGTGAGAAAAAAAAAGAAAAAAAAGTGCGGTAGGTCATGCTCATACCCGAAAAGCACTTTCACTTACCCTGGACAATAGGGCTAGTGGACTTGTCGTGCCCTGCTACACATGTTTAGAGGAAGACAAAAGATGATTTCTGACCTTCTATAAGTCTACAGATGAGCTCCTGCCTGTGCTCCTGTCTGCGGTTGTGCCTGATGATGACACATAACGTCCGCCCGGCCGCCTGCTTCACTGGAAGTACTCTCTGTATACAGGCAAAGGACAGGACCAGGGATCAGAACAAACTTCACATCGCTCCTGATTATGTCTGTATCTGTATCTATATAACCGGTATAACCGCCCTTCGGCGTAACCAGCTTCGCAGGCACGCGGCGCGGCAGCAGCTGGTTATATTACACTGACCGACCTGTCACACCTAGCTTTTGCACATCTCTCTGCAAGCATTCTTTGAAACTATCCAGAGAAGATGCCCAGCTGTGCTTGGTGATAACAAAGTGTTTATATAACTGTTACACCAGCTCACCTTTACCCGCCGCTGGTTAACCTTTAACCATTCTTTTTAAAAACAGGGTATTTATGGATATTAAGTCAACGGACGGTGGCTTCAAATGGTAATATTTTCAAAATATTGCAGTTTGAAACCACCGTCCGGCGGCTTAATACACATATATATAGGTTACCCCACGGATAAAGGTGAATAAGCGTTATAACACATGATAAAAATAAACTGCCTGAACCCAATAAACAACAATGAGACTACAATGCCAAATGGGAAATTCCTTAAGCTCTTTTTGAGAGTAATCACCAATGAATCGTGACAACATTTCAGGGCTGCACCCCTGTCAAGTACATTGTACCATTAATATGGAGTTAACAACAACTGGATGGAATTCAAACTCTTGACCAATGGACCATCGAGCAAGATGAACAGAAATTGACAGGCCGGTCAGGACAGAAGGAGGGGTGCTGACTACAACCCTGAGGCTGACTTACCGCAAGGGTGAGTCTCTGGAACAGAACTGGCACGAACTTGCTGTAGATCTGGTCACTGGTGAAGACTCGGACCACGCAGGCCAGGCGCTGCATCATGGTCAGGTGCAGTCTCCACTGGCTACAGGCAGCCACCAGGTACTCACACGTCAGCAGTGACTGCACCAGGTCGGCATGGTTACTGATCTGTGGGGACAAGAGAAACACGGTCAGCACTGTGAGGTCCTAACAGCAGTGGATTGTTCATTCCATGACAAAGACTGGTGCTGTTCAGTCGAAAATTTGGTTGAGCCCAATTTTTGTGTTGGATATTACAGTTTTACAAGCTCAATAATGACTCCTACCAACACAGATGAACTTTCAATTTAGGGTCAGCACTGGACTAGGAACAAAAACAACACTGAGACTTATCAGGCACATTAGGACTTTAAATGATGTAAACCGCAGCGATGGATGACAAAGAGGGGTGGAGGAAACTAGTTATGAGGAGATTCCGAGCGAGCTCGCCGGAGTGAGTGAGCGAGTGTATCTCTGTTATATATCGTGTCTCGCCCTTGCCTCTTCCCTCATGACCTCAATGAAAAGGGGCCTGCAGGCCGATTTGAGCTTTCATGAATAAACAAAGGTTCAAACAAACAAACATTGGAGGCTGGATAAGAAAAATCTTTGTCTTCTTCTTCTGTCAACAGTTTAAGAATTACATTGTGGCGTCTCTTTCCTTCTTTCTGAAATGATTCTAAAATTTGGTTACATTTTGTTTTCTTCTTTCTGATCCTGCTAAAAAGTAGTACATTTTTTTTTCTTTCAAAGTTGCTGTGTGAGTTATAGTTGAACTCATATAGTTGTAATAGCATAGGGTCATAATTTGTCATTTCAGACTTTTTGCCCATTTCTACCAAATCTACCTACAGAAAGCTGTTAGTACAAGGAGCTTTTCAATATGAAGCAAATGGCTGCAGGATGATGTTATATACAGTACCGGTATGCTATTTTTTTTATTACTACTGCTCAACTATTTCTATTTTTAACATACAGATGGGCAGTCATGTTGCTCCCCCTAGCAGAATTGGTTGGCATTACATCCTGGAGGACTGCTCTTAGCAGACTACACGGATATCATTGCAACCACACATATAGCACATTAAAAAATGATGCCAGAATTTCTTGTAGTTTAAAATCAATTGATATGATTTGTGTTGGATGACTCTGGGCGTACAGGCAAGAGTTGAAGTTGGTATTGTGATTTTTGAAAATCAGTTGGTGCGTTTCATGTACCGTATCTTCTCCACAGTTATCAATACTGCGGGGCAAAATACTGTAGCTGTTACTGTAACAGCTGCTCCAAAAACAAGTGGTCTGGCACATTTGTCCAGTCAAATGCCCAAATAATCTGCCCCATTCATTTTTTCATACATGTGCAGTGTTCTAGCCAGCCTGAATTTTTTTCCGTCCCCTGGAATTCGAATGTGGAAATCCTGTTGAGTGCAGAAGGTGGTTCCTAGGGGGGGTCTGGGGACATGCTCACCCTGGAAAATTTCGAAATCTACACCCTCTGAAATGCTATTTCCTGCATTTTAAGGGGAAAATTTTTCTGGTAGACTCTGCTTGGTTTAATGTTTTAATATCTTTACATGACAATTTATGTCCATCACAAAGGACGGAATGGACAAAATTTTTTTCCTTCCCCAGCATTAAAATTCCATCAAAGGACAGAAGGACGGATGCTGGCTAGAACCCTGCCACAGTGTAAAAGATGCTCCACACATCTACACTATAAGCGGGGTTGGTGTGTACAGGAAGGTTAGTTGCACACAGGATCAAGTGATCAGGACCAACCTGGTGCCGGTTGGTGGAGTACAGCATTGTCTAGAGGGGTGACAAACATGGCCATGTGTCAAGTGTACAAGATACCATACCCAATGATAGTAGAGTAGACTCATTCCTCAAGCTACCGACATCTTGCACACTGCAATCGTCACTTAGCCTATAGCCACTGAAGAAGCTGTACATAGCGAAACTAGTTTGGCCGACAGACTGAATAAAAGTTCAAAACTTGAACTATGCGGCTCCAGATGTCTTTCTGAGGGATGACTACAGTGTGCAAGATGTCGGTAGCTTGAAGTTGAGGAAGGAATCTACTCTACTATCTACAAGATACCATACCATACCCAACACATTGGGTATAATAAAAAAACAACATGTGCATCGGCTATAAGCATACAGGACTATGACCCCCACATGCTTCTGTGGGCATCTGTTAGAGTGGTGTCATTTTGTGGCAGTCTGCAGTACTACGGTGCGCAGTTGTGAAACAAGCTCCCTCTGGAGTCACGAAGTCTGTTGAAGCTCAGGGCATTTAAATGCCAATTGACTTATAGCTAACTTGATTTGTGGTAGTATTCTTTTATAGTTTTTGTTGTCATAGAAATGTGTATTTACTGTTACTGTTTTTTATATGTAAGTCCAGGACTGCCTGAAAAGCAGGTCTATAGCTTCAACCTGAGTGTACTCTCCTGGTAAAACAAATACAGTGAACATGAAACTGCTTACGGGGCAGACTAGTACAACTTTTGACATCACTCTTAGCTGGGCCAAGCCTTTGGTCATGGCACCGATCAAAATCTTACTATGTTGAGATAGGTAGATGTTATTTATCCTTGAGAAGTGGTAACTGAATAAAGTACAAATGTAGGTCTATGGTATTACTTACCCTAGCTTCTGACAGTCCTCCTCCTACGCCTTTTACTAAGCTCTCTAAAGTCTCAGGAAGATGTGGAACTATTCCTTCTAAGACCTAAACAGGAATGCAAGGCAAGGTCTTAATACAAATCTACACAATAAGTCGACAATCCAATGATAATTCACTAATGTTACATACACTTACAATTTGGGATAAGAATTAAGATACACATCAAATCTACACAAGTATTTTAAGAGACTACGTTCGCTTCTGCTATCCGTCTGGAGACCTGCACATTCAAACCGTTTGGTGGTGACGTCAGTTAATGAGTGAATTAAGGAATGGGTTCTAGAGCGCTCTTCAATGACAACAGGACCTTCTGCAAGCGGATGGATGGTGTTTCGGGTGTTGAAATGCCTGTTTGAATGAGCACTTGAATCCATTCCTTAATTCGCTTGTGTGTAGGGACCAATAAGGGCCCTCGCCAAAAATTGGGATGATTCCAGACATTAGAGAAGAAATAGCAGAGAAGCGACTGTATATTGTGTATACTCGGTAATAAATGTCGGAGCGAACTACTACCCAGATGATACCCAGGCTAACATTTCTATGCATGTACTGACTTGATGGTGAGTGAAGTCTTACCTGTATATAATTATCATTGAGTAACGTGACCAGCTCCTGCTGGATTAATTGTACATGGGAACCTAGTAACTTGGCCACCTGCAAGAGAACACATCATTATTACTGTGGGTTTCAATGTTCAAAGTTGTTGATAAATCTGTTTAACTTCAACAGCTTATTGCTGTTGACTTTTGCTGTCAGCAAAAAAGAAGTGCTCTATGCTATAACATGGGAAAATTAGAAAGTCTTATTTTCTTTAGAATCGTAATCTTTAAAAAAGACAGATTAGGCAACTTCACAGTGAACTCTCACCTCATGAAATCCACAAGCGATTGTTCGTCTAACTATGTAGTGTGGATCCTCACACAGACTGACAAAACAGTTGTACAGCTCAACCTTGAAGTTCTTGGGCCCAGCAAATAAAACCATGGCCTAGAGGGGAGAAACATAACGATTGGTGATTTAAGCATGTCATGTTGGAAGGAAGATCAAGAGGTTTAACCTGGAGCTGCACAAAGCGAACGAGCAAGAGCACACATACAAAGGAATTGGTTGAGAAGTTCAAATGTTACAAACTATTACCGTATTACTATACAACAATATTCTCCAAAATGGCCCTTTGTCTAGTCAAAACACCTGTAGGTGTACATGGAAAAACATACTGCAGACAACGAGATAGCAAAACCGCATGGAAGGATAAATACAGCAAGGTGTGGTATTCTATGAAAAAATGACATCAACCCAATACTTATCTCCAGGCAGATTTACCAGTGGCATAAGATAGTATCAAAGCTGGCTAAGGGGTACAGCTGGCCAAAGAGAGTCATCAGCCACTCCGGTAGCCAAACACACTCTTAGGCTGGCTTCACTCCTCTGGCAGCTTTTGATACTACCGTAAATGCAGAAATTTTTGCGATGGTTTTATGTTTGCAGTTTTCGCTAGGCAGTCGTACTGCGAAATTAAAGCCACCACAAACATTTTTCCAATACAGTATGTGACTACAGTCATGACCCTACCGCAAACTTAAAACCACCGCGAAAACTCCACTTTAAAGCAAAGTTAAATCCTCGCAAACTTAAATGCATTTACAGTATCTTATGCTACCATAGGATCTGCTTGGAAATTAAGCCTATGGTACAAAGGATCATATCCTTCACTTACAGGGAAGTTGTAAGCAGCGTTCCTGCGACACTCTGCACACCTGTCCTCATCACAGATGCTGGAGGGGGTGCGGGGAGGGGGAGGGGGGGACTGGGCGTCTCGCATCCTCCCCTGGATACACAGCTGGGTGTAGAACTCCAACAGCCACGCCTGCTGCTGCTCATCCACATTAACTACAGATGAAACAAGTGAAGCTGGGTTGGAGAAATTTCACCTCCGATACAGAATTTAGCTACACTATTTTCAATTGATACATTGGCATCATGATAAAGTGAAATTGTGGCCATTAATCACAGACTAAGGCCTACTGAAAAATGTTTCCTACCTACCCTAAACTTTTTTTGGGTGGGAAGTGGAGTCACATACGTAGCTTTCAGTTAGAATTTTTATTCAGACTGCTTCCTATTGAAGTAAAAACACTGCTTGTCCTATCTAATGAAGGATAAATGTATATATTATGCACAAAATTTAAGTTTGACGTCGAAGTTTCCATGTCCAAGTGTCCTCATGCATTTCAGTTTAATCTATTCAACTGCATTTGTAATATGTCTCACTTGAGTTTTGGTCAGCCTGAAAAAATTACAAGTAAAAAAGATGACAACCCCTACCTACTGACCCTAATATTTTCAGGACTGAAACAGGAAACACAACATTTTTTTTCCTAGGCCTAATGTCTGATGTCTAATGGCTGTACCTGAGAGGCCATGGCACAAGCGGCCGAACTGTTCTGCCACATGTGGGAGGGTCGTGTCATCTGCCTCCATGGAGCGCTCGCAGAACTTACACACCAATGGCACGATGGTCTGGGTACATGTGTCTGGGGAGGGCAGACAACAGGAGATTAACATGCTGAATACTACGGGAT
>NC_049979.1:20259-22635 GCF_000003815.2 Branchiostoma floridae
AACATGAGCTTTTAAACTACAGTAAACCTTTTATACTACCATAATCTGACACCAAAAATATGTCCATGCATCAAAAGTCTGAATGGATAATTTTTTGGGAATGTGCACAGAACACATACAGGTACATCAACATAAAAGATAATAAAGATTTTATGGTATGGAGATATGTGAGTGAGTTGGTGAGTGAGTGAGTGAGTGAGTGAGTGAGTGAGTGAGTGAGTGAGTGAGTGAGTGAGTGAGTGAGTGAGTGAGTGAGTGAGTGAGAGGGAGGGAGAGAGGGAGAGATATGCATTGTTCCCATATGTGAGAAGAGTGCTTGGTTGCTCCACATACAAGTTCTAAACTACAGTGGAAATCACTAAAAATGCAAAATGCTTACATCCAACATCTGCTGGTATTTTGGATGGTGGGTTAAGAAGGTCAAGACCATTTGCAGACTTAAATGCCACGAAAAAGTTCATAAAACCCTGTGCACTTTTACTCTTTTTAAAACTCCATCACATACAGGTAAACAATGATCAACCATTCGTATCAAGAATTCATGATAAGGTCAACATCTAACAACGAGCAGAACACATTGTTCGTAACCATTGTTGGCATAGGTCCATCCTGCTGGTTATAGTTTACGTGTAATGCCAAACCTTTTGTTCAACCCAAATGAATCAGCCCTAACCTTCACCCTCCCTTTGTCACATATTTAAGTAAATCTACCATACCGAGAAATTTATGGCACCGCTACAGAAGTAAATGACAATATTAATTGACCTAAGATACTAAAGATGGTAAAGTGACAGCCACACAAATGGACTCATCAATGATGGATAAATATGTCCTGCTGGGGCATTGACCTTGCAAAACTACATGTCACACTCACACTCACTATCCGGTATCCCTACCTACACTCACTCAGTATGGAGAAAAATTAGATGCTTCAAAATTGAGACATTTTCAGTAATTCTTGACAAAGGTGGTAACTTTTTTTAAATTATTTTAAGTGCGGTAGAATCAGGATTTATATTCCAGAAATAGTGGTAGTGTTTAAGATATAACAAGACAGGAGAAATGCTTGACACCTAGCAAAAATACGGTAGCATTATTCAGTCTTTATCCTCAAAGGTCAAACAGAGGAAACATCTTTCTGACAAAAAACACAGCCTACGCATCTTGAGATGAGCCTTAGCAAAATCTTTGTTTTAACCAACAAATAACAAATTTTCTTTTATCAATGAGACACACAGGCAACAGAAGAAAAGCTTGGATTAGCTATGTTTTCCTTAGCATGAAAGGATTAAGAGTAACTTAGCTGTAGGTAGAAACAAAATACAACTGATGGGGGCTCACCATCGTCCAGGAGATTGAGAAGATTGACTACAGCGTCCAACGCCGCGTGTCGTACAAAACATTCCTCGTCATTGGCCAGCTCCACTAACTCTGGTAATATTGCACTCTTCGTATTTTCCAACCTAAAAAAGAAAAATATTATCAGGATCCATCTAAGGCTTCTTAAATTATGCTGTTAACAGACAGACAGACAAACGTACTCGCTCAAAATATAACCTTCTGCCATTCTGGCGAAGGTAATAAAAGTATATGTTTAGATATTTATGTGTTGGTCAAATCCACTACATCCCTCTCTACCAATCATCAAAAGTACTCCAAGCCAAAAGACAGTCCTGTCAGAACTATTTAGATCTATTTTATCTATTCAATTATTGGTTTGGCTGTTCAGCACGCACAGCCAGGGCTGCCCAACAAGCCTGTGGCTATTACAAAGGGCTAGCCCCACTGACAACAAAAACAGAGACAATACAAATGGAATTGAACATGTACAAGGACAGGACACTTATCAACAACAGTATTCTAAGTACATTCTGCTATGATGATAATCCAGAGACAAAGAAAGAACTGAAAGTTTGTAAAGCCTCCTCACCCCAAAGCTCTTGCTACACTGTCCAACTGTCGACACATGCACCCCCGCACCTCGTAGTCTATGTCTTGACAGAGGGCTGTGACCAATGGAAGAATCTCTTTCTTGATTCTGTGGGGAGACAGACAGCAAAGGGTTTAATGAATAAAAAAACATAAAAACAAGTTATAGACATATCCAAGTTCAGCAAATACACTCATTCGGCTGATTCATCTGTACTGATGACACAGTATCATCCCTGATAAAGGTGATATCTGTTACATGGTAAAATGCTTTGTTGAAAGTAAACCTCAGTACTAACAGACTCTATATAACGCTAGTTCACCTTTATCCGCGGGGAAACCTATATCCGTTGTTTAAAAAAACAAGGTATTTAGGGATATCAAGTCGACGGACAGTAGTTTCAAAGCTACAGTATGTGAAAATTCGAAAATCTCAAGAAACTAAAG
>NC_049979.1:22735-25261 GCF_000003815.2 Branchiostoma floridae
GTATCTACACACTACTTACATGTATGGTTCAAACTTGGTGGCTACCCTTCCTAGAATCTTACAGCTGGCCAGTCTGGACTGTACAGACTGGGACAACTGGCCTTTGGCAACTGCAATACCTAAAATCTGGGGATGAACAAAAAGTGACATTTTAATTCCAACTTCCTTATAAATACCCAATCTGTATCTGTACGTATATAGCCGGTATAACCGCCCTTCGGCGTAACACACCAGCTTCGCAGGCACGCGGCGTGGCAGCAGCTGGATATATTACACTGAACGACCCATCACACCTAACTTTTGCACATCTATCTGTAAGTGTTCTTTGAAACTATCCAGAAAAGATGCCCCATCTGTGCTTGGTGATAACATATTCCACTCTACGATTTGTACACATCAATCCTAGGTTGGTAACTCTAGTACTTGAAGGCATGACTGTTTCTAGTTCTTTTTTGAGCTGGTGTTAAATACTTATCAGTCGGTATGTTCACCAGTTGACCACCAATGTAGTAATATGTACCGTTGCTATGACCAATACTTGTTATCATCAATCATCAATTAAAAAAGAATCTGTGGAGACAATTTCTTGGCACTTACCTCTCTTTTTATGACATCTTTTGGGAGACAGCCACACACAGATAGCAGAGTCTCTAACCAGGCGTTGGACACCACTGTGGAGACAAGGGCAATGCACAGCATTAAGCAACCATTTGTTTCTGTAAAGATTTCCCAGGGCTCGAAATTCATTTCTGGGATTAGGTGCACTGGTGCACCCAGCTTGAAAAATAGGGTGCACCAAAAAACTTTTGGGTGCACCACTTAAATTTAAGTATAACCTAATAGCAAAACTTAGTCAAAAGCTATTAAATTCTTAAACAAGTACCATGACAGACATTTTTATTATCTTTCTAACACTTAGATGTCCAGAATATGATGTACCAATGTATACTAGTATACTTTGATATCTTTATATACATAAACCTAAGAAAATATTTGGGTGTACAGCTGCAATTTTGGGTGCACCCAGTATTTCGAGCCCTGTTTCCTCTGTAATTTATATAACGCTAGTTCACCTTTATCAGTGGGGTAACCTTTATCTGGAGTATTTAGAAATATCAAGTCGACAGACGAGTGTTTCAGACTGGAATGCTATGAAAATATTGCAATTTGAAACCAACGTCCGTCGACTAGATATCCCTAAATATCTCCTTATCAAAAACAACAGATATGGGTTACCATGTGGATAAAGGTGAACTACCATTAATTCTGTATGCAAACATTTTCTACCTTGTTGCTAACTAATCATCACGTGTTTGTACTTGATCAAATAAAGGTTTACATTTTGTGATCTCTATGTACAAGGCTATCAAGTAGGATTTACCAGCAGTACTTGATTACTTTACTTTCCAAAGTTTTCATTAGGACATAGTTCTGTTTCCATAAGGCCACACCAATTTAATTTGTTGGTTCATGGATTTTTTAAAGTGAAAATGTAGCAAGCGGACATCGTAAATGCAACAGGCAGGGAGGAAAACTTGAATATGACTCTATTCAGGTCATAAAACTGAGTGCACCAAGGCATGCACCTGGTCTTTTGTTTTCATGTTGTTTTTCCAGTTAAGCATATTTTTCGATTTTTTTTAAATCTGTGAACCAACATATCAAATTTTAGTGTGGCCTAACCAACGTTTACATCTTAGGTGCACCTTTCCTCGTGCAATAAGAATCCCTTTGTTTCTGTGAAATTGTTTTTGCCTCAGTCTTAAATCCTCACTAAAAATAGACCTCATCAGGGATTTTGCTACATGCAATCTAGTTGCATTGTTTGGTGAGATGCTTATCACAGGTTTTCACAGTACGTCCAAATTTAGCATTTAATTATTGGCCCCTTTGGACAACCTGACTGGAAAAGCTGCTTATTTGAATATTACCAAACTAATGTACAAATCCTTATTTAGATAAAAAAAGGAAGAGCAGAGTGTCAAACAATTTTTTCAAAAACTATTTTCAATGATGCTATCCATCAAGTTAATTGATAAAAACAAAATTTCAAATCTGTGTCCCTTCATTTTGCGGTAGGCACTTGGCAATGTGACGCCTCAAGCTACTTCTGAATGCAAGTACAAAACACCCCTGATATCACGAAACTTTTTATCTCTTTATTCTCCTGCTGAATACTGGGAGATTGGGGACTCTGTTAGATAACGCACGTAATACCATGGCAGTAGAGCAGAAGAAATGTTACATTTGCATAACAATTGTCCAGAAATATCCCTAGTTAGCTGCAGGGAAATATGTTCAAAGGAGATACGTGGCCAGGGGGTTAGCATACGTCAAAAGGTAAATACTACTGTGAGTCTGCTAAGTGAAGGGTAGACCACAGGCTTTGTTGAGCCAACCTAAAAGAAAGCTGGCCCAAATCCTGGGAGGGGTGTTGGCACCACTAGTTTGCCTGGGGACATTTGCAGGCATTGTAACATGTACCCTGGACACCTGTTCTGTTAGAAGTGTAGACATAGAGACAAA
>NC_049979.1:42334-45678 GCF_000003815.2 Branchiostoma floridae
CGGATGTATGCACTGTCTTAATCGTTTTCGGGCAGGTTAACTTGATAGAAATTCACCGACTTTGTCTGCATAGCATGCAGCGTCTTAATCTCTAAGCAGATCCTACGGTAGCATAATATAGTATCAAAACCTGACAGAGGAGTGAAGCCGGCCCAGGAGTGTGTTTGGATACCTACATGGCAAATGTACACCTCTTGCATTGGCTGAATACACCCCTTGTCCAGTTTAGTACTATCTTATGCCATCGTAGGATCTGCTTGGGGATTAGCAGAATGTCATAAAATGAAATTGACCGATGGATTGCCTAGTCACGCACCGGGTACGAGGCATCAATTTTTCAGTCAGCAAACCAATCCAATGAAATGAAAATACTAAAAAGTGCTAATAACGATTTTCATTCTCCGGTTACTGATATTTTCTTCCCACTGTTTCCCACCAGGTGAACTTCTCGTTGCGCTGCGGAAACCTGCTGGTCCCCAAAACCCTCTACTCGGCAGCCAGCTGCTCCTGTAGCATCTGCGACGATAACCAGTGACTTCACAGCTGACCAACCGAAGTTAACACTCGGCAAGGAGAACCTCAGTGCAGAAGCTTGTAGTCTTCATGGTCAGAAGATAGTATTTTCACGACTCGTTTCAAAGATTTATTAATCGCTCAAAATATTGGCTCACAAAGTGTGAGTTACAGAAAATGTTCTAGTGGTATTTAAACGGCAATTAAATGACGCAACAGAATTAATACAAGAGCCGTACAGGCCATTTTAATGGTTGGTTGGCAACTACAATGAGCAAATGCCTATTCCGATGATGAGGCGTGTCGCCCTTGGGATGTAAAGTGGTAGGGATTGAAAGGAGGACAGTTGCAGAAACTTCGGCCCAAGCTCATACAGGAAATAAAGACTATACGGAGAAATGCATGTTGCAGCAGATCGTCGTTCTTTTGGGTTACACCTGTATGGAAGTTAGACACACACGTTATCTCCGGCATCCACTCAAAACCTTGCCTTACCATCCAATCATTAGACTTTGTAGTTGCATGTAATAAGATAACACGTTCTTGCAACACTAGTACTAGTACTTGAACTTAGATCATTCAGAAACTCAGAACTTTATCATCTTGACCTGTACTTAGCTTCTGAGAGTAGAAACGTACAATAAAGGTCTTCTTCATTCATTCATCCATTATCACCTAGCCCCGGTAGTTATCGGATGGTACCCAGGCCACTCATAGCCACTAAGTGGGTCTAAGTATCCATAAATTACTTTCATGACCAAAGTGGTATTCCACACATGTACCGGGACTAATATTCCAACCTACATACTTAATGTCCAATTCACCAGACTAATGGTGAATAAGGTCGATAGCTGATCCTTTAGGCCTAGGTATCAATTCCCAACCCGGGCCCGGCCGGGTAGCTTTCGGAAACGAAAAATATGATAAGAAAGGCAAGAAAACACACATATTTTAAAAGAAATTAGGAGCATAATTTGTATATATTCTTTGGAAGGAACTTTTATTTTTCGTTTCCGCAAACATCCCGGCCGTGCCCCGTTTCGGAAATGTGACCTAAGCCGAACTCAGCACGTTTGCTCAAATGAAAAAACAACACATTGCACCAAGGTCCCTCCGTTATAATGATAGCTGATGATGATTAGAATTGGACATATTCCGTGCTCTTCAATACGAAACATGTTCAT
Source organism: Branchiostoma floridae (assembly GCF_000003815.2). Classification (NCBI taxonomy): domain Eukaryota; kingdom Metazoa; phylum Chordata; class Leptocardii; order Amphioxiformes; family Branchiostomatidae; genus Branchiostoma; species Branchiostoma floridae. The sequence continues at coordinate 44,032 of NC_049979.1, forward strand.
TCATTCATTCATTCTTTTTTCATGTTATGTGTTGTGAGGGTTTAATCCCTAATTCATATTCCATCGGGATCCTAGTAATCTGCAATTGATTTGTGAGAAGATTTTACTTTATCTGATGATTAAGTGTCATCGCAATTAATATGAAAGATTAACACTCAATGCAAGATTAGATTGGGCAGCTTTAATGGGAGGTCATCGGTTTTTAGCCTGACTAGATCATGCTTATAGCTGCCCCCATTTTTAAACGAGATTGTTCAGAGCAAGGTCATTAGATCACTTCGAGGCAATGAAATAAGAAGTTGGAAATAATTGCACACGGAGATAGCGGTGGGCATTTTTTGAAGGCTGATAAGTTGCAGACAGGAGGGAGAAGTTGTCGTCGAGAGATTTCTGTCGTCTCTGTGTAGGCAGCCAGTGCCGCTGCTAATTTCCCTCTCGTGTAGGGTGGTTGTCATTTGAAGTGTTCGATACCATAGCACCCGGAGAACGGTACACGTTAACCCTTTAACTGCCAAGAGTTTCAGCCCTGTAAAATGCTATTAGTGCCAGGGTTGGCCGCTGACCTCCAAAAAGAGACCCCCGAACAAGGCCGAAGTCCCTAACTTCTGGAGTTCGTGCGCTACACGCACGCAAAGCTGCTACTTTTGGGGGATACGCTATCCCGGTTATAACCGGGCACGGCACACAGGGCATGTATATGTGTGCCGGATATATCTGGGTTTGGCAGTTTAAGGGTTAAGTGTATTAGCATGCTCCGTTAACAAAGCGATCTTCCATCACATGCAGGCAATAATTTTAGCATAAGACTTTCATGATCCGGGTTCGAACCCTAAGATTTCTTTTTTCTTTTTGCTTATTCTCTTAAAACATTTTGCTTTTTATACGCCCGGAGTTATGATACACTCGGATATGGCATCGGCTGGTCAGAGTATGACATTGGTCAAATGGCAACCCACCAAAATAAAGATGCCTAAAGATTATAATTATGATAACCTGATATTGTCTCAATTTGTAACCACTGCTGTTTACGTTATGAGCGTTAAGGATCAGATAGCAAAAGCCCATGTATTACTTTTGTATTAAAGATACTTGAATTATATACAATTTACCCACGTGATTGACATGAAACAACACAAGAGTTCGTGTGCAATAGCTCAACATTTATTTGTGTTTCGTGGCATGAAACTCAAATACAACTCCATTTTCTGGGACAAAGTAGGTTTCAGAACATCATGAGAGCTGCTGGTCAAATGTAACATGTATAACTGTTACATTCATTTACTAAAATCTTTTGCCCATCTTCACGACAGGTGGACATTATTTATCCTTAATTGTTTTTCTCTTTAATTGGGGGTTGGGGGCATAATACCATCCGACCCGCGGTAGTACATTCTCGATCTTAGCGCTGACATTTCTGTTTCGAGATTCGTAAAGGGTGAGATTCATTTGCAGTCAATTATCATCTAGATTTACATGAAATACCTACAAATTTCTATGCTGTTGAGGGAAGGCAAACTACTCGTCGCCAATGTCGAATGACTATGAACTCCACCTTACAAATTGAGGTTGATTCAAAGCTTCACTACTACCACTAAGAGTCCTAAAGTAAAGTGTCTCTCTGATCTATAGATCTATCATCCGCAATCG
>NC_049979.1:46063-50158 GCF_000003815.2 Branchiostoma floridae
AGCGACCTGTGGAGCCTGGTAGAGGCTAAGAATTCCATACGGACCTCATACGGACTTGAATACATAAGCGCGTGCGAACCCACTTATACTAACGTTTCGCAGGACGTGTTGTGGGCGTGGCACATGGCGCACCTGCAGGACACGGCGTTGTGATAGACGTAGGTGGGATCGACGCCCGGCTGGCAGTTCTGCAGCTGCGTGGTCCTGGTCTCCACGCGGTCGTACGTGCACACCGTGTGGCTGGACGTCCGGAACGGCGGCGTCAGGTGCGGGATCTGAGAACGACAACACAAGTCAGTCAAGTCAAGTTTATTGCACAACAATTGCATCAGATACAATGTATGGCAAAAAAAACATGTATTACTAGGAACTACAAACTAACTACATTAGTATACTAATCTAATATCATTACTTAATAGAGAATATGGTGGTACAGTGTAGTTCACATTGTTATGGCACGATTTCTCTTTTGCATAGCATTATACATATATTGGCCTAGGTGAACAGATATCATGGAGTCAGGACATGATAGAAGTACATTGAATATTTCTCTACTTGTTTTAGGCAATGTTGTTCTGTTGTTACATATGGTCAATATCCTTTTCCTTTCTTTATGTTAATAAGGATATAGCAACAGGAAATGATATAAATCTTCAATAGATCTACTATAATTACAAAATTTTGACCGGGGGCTGATTGCAGGTAACAGGAAAGGAAACAAACAAAGAGTGCATAACAGTATAAAATATGTCTACTCTAGTCTAAAAGCTAACTCTAAACTGTAATTTGTTGGGTTCGACTTCTTTTGCTGAGACAGTGGAAGACGAAGGATCCCGCCTTTTCTATAATGTGTGGGTTCTGTGATGTAAGGAGGCGGGTAGTTTTCTTATACAATAGTTTCAATGTACAGTCGCTTCTCGCTCCGACTTTTATAATGCACTATATACAGTCGCTTCTCGCTCCGACGTTTATTATACACTATATATATACAGTCGCTTCTCTGCTAACATAGCCATGATAGCAGAAGCGAACGGAGCGAACTACTACGTGGATTGGACCCAGGCTACATCACCATGGGATATGGCAGGCTCCATACGGCACACCAATAACTTTTACATGGACTTTACACCACCACCTTTTTCAAATCTTGTCAGCATCAACCCATTGAAAACGAGACATAATGTATTGAACGTAGTTAAGAAGTCAAAAAGGACAGCAAAACTACAACGAGTCTAGTTGTGTGCGTCATGTCACGGTTGGTTTCAGAGCGATTGGAAATTAAAGACTTAAGTCAACGACACGGTATCTATCTTTTAAATATTCAGCAATGTTTTTCACTTAAGTCAATCAATGAATGCATCATAATGTATTTGTATTTCTTTCCAAAAGCCAGCCCTTTGTAATAGCCGCAGCTAGTTAGGCGACCTTAGCTGACTGTAATATCAGCCAAACGAATGAATAAATGAAAAATGAATGGATCGTTTGCAGGCATCATTACTCAGTATGATGCATGGCGGCTGCAGACGCGGTCAGTTCTCGCTAATGTCAGTCATACATATACTTAAATCTATCCACAGCTTCGGAAACAATCAATTACGGAAGCTACTAGTACTTCATCATAGACTCACAACTCACATAATTCCTGATAGCAATTATTGCCATAACGCCGAAATATCCGACGTCTAAGAATATTGCTTACTGATATAACCCAACGATTGCCTAGAACCGATTTAACAAAACATCACAATACATGTCTACAATACGGTCAATACCAGACCGCAGCATGGAGCCTATGGTGATCATAGATCTATCACGGAACATCTGAATATTCGCCACGACTGATTGGCGTGTGCGTGAATGGCGAGGAATACTAGTACGTCGACAGGGAACACTTTCAGTCTAAGGCTACAGACAAAACCAGCTGCCTTTCTTTCCGAGCATCATTATACCGCACAAAAGTCCAACTTATGTATCATAAACATTGTATTTAGTGTATCCGAGACGGGTCTTTTCGTCAATGAGGTGAGAAAAAGTCACAGTCTTACCTGCCAAGTATCACAGCGGCCCTTGCAAGCGTCTACACTGATTTGTTGCCGCTCGCATCCGTCCTTCTCGGCGTAGAGCGACACGTCTCTCCAGACGTCGCAGCCCAGGGACGAGTCGGTCCGGACCGGCAGGACGGTACACAGGAGGAGCAGACCTCCAGCACACAGGGAGAAGGTCAGCACGGGTAGATGCATATGGTCACAAAACATCGTCTGCAGCGAGAGTGAGAGAGAGAGCGTGTAAGGACTCGGGGAACGGACCAGCACATGTGCGTGGAAGGGGGTGTCACGGTTATGGTTGGGCGCTCTTAATCTCTCCTACACCCACACATCTCCAACACCCACATTGTAATCATCTTTGTGACGAAACAACAATTCCGTCTGTACCTTTAAGTTCACAATAAGATGCCAGTGTCGTCAATGGATCGAACGATCGAATAAATGAATGGACGGATGAATAAATGAATGAACGAATACGTGCGATCGCGATGATGTCACGGTGACGCAGTGGTAGGCAAAAAGCAGGTGTTTGGCAAACGATTGATTTACACATTTACCGGTAATTTGATCTGCTAATCTAAATATCAATTTCTAATCCAATCTACTGACGTCCTGGTAGGCACCAACCGCCGAATACCCCAGAAATAAACAACAACAACGATCAACAGCGATCGCTCGTATGGATGAATTTAAAACCAGTCTACATTTTACAGAAGTCATTGTCTTTCAGCCTTAAGCTTTCCATGTTAAATAACTCCAGAAAAAAACGCTCGATGCTGCTTCTTACTAAGCTCTGACAAATACATACTGCTCTATTGAGATCGATCACTGCTTCCCACAGAAACAGTTGGTAGTCCCTGTACTATTATACATTCCAAGCATCGTGCCGCACAAAAGTCTCTTGTCTGTGTTTTGATTGCTGGTTTCTCAGGAGGTCACGAACTCTTTTTTTCCGAATAGATTGATGGTCCTCGTTTTCCACGGTTATTAAAATGATCCGAAAACAGCAGTGAGAAGAAAATCAGCAAAATTCGGCTGCAAAGTTCACAAAGATGTATTCAGACGAATGTCACAAACCAGAAAAATGAGTTAAGTCAACAAAGTGGAGAAAGCTTTTGCTCACCAGTATACCCGATCACAAAAGATCATAGGCAACACACAAACACCAAATAAAGCCAAAATCTGCTAATAAACTTTCTCCAGAACGACTCTGATATGAGTGTGTGAATCTATGCCAATCCCAGATACCGAAGACAGATGCCCTTTCCCGGTGGATGGTAATTCAACTACGTCAATGGTTCCTTGATTCATTAGATTTGTAACGTGCCGTAAATGCTTCAAACAAGATTCCCTCAATTTTGCTGAAAAGCACTAATTTCCGCCCGGCGATATATCGGCACATCAGTGGAACCCCGGCGTAGCGGCCTCCCCACCACAACAGCCCCGGGCTCCTGAAGATATGGAACTAATGGCCTTCTTTGGCTGCGGTGTCAGTGAAGGAGAGATGAATGAATATCCCTTCCTCACATGTTATCCCCTAGAGCAGGGTAATTAGTTTGAAACGCGGACGATAACCACTTAAGTAGTAGAAATGCATGCTCTCGATATAGAATGATAGGTAGATATCTGGCTAGGAGGTTGAAGGAATAGAACTGCAACGGTAAGCTTTTGGGTCGTTTCTCTGGCATACAAGGCTTTAATTTGCCCTAGACAGCCGCAAAGATGCAAAACGCAGCAAAGACTTAAATCCTTTTTTTCAATAAGAAGAGATAACGGCATAAGAATCAAATGTCGCACTGGGTATGTAAAGTGCGAGAAGTTGTAAGCAGAATCGAAAATCCCAAACATACACTTATTTTGAAAAGGATTTAAGTCTTTGCTACGTTGTGCATCTTTGTTGTAACTCCATGAACGTCTTTTGCTGTTTATGAATGCCCATGCAAAAGTGAGAAGTCTGCACACACTGCGAAATCTATGAAACACCAGATATGGTCGTTTTTTTCTGTCGTTGAGTTAGGCGAGTATGGTATACATTTGTGGACATTTGAAT
>NC_049979.1:50258-58295 GCF_000003815.2 Branchiostoma floridae
GGCTGCAGGTCTTCATGAGACGTTGGTAATTTGTCATCCGGGCCTGTTGTCAACTCAGCAATGGCTTCTGGCTCTGGTCTGTCTCCCGCTAACATTTCTGTCACAGTTCTGCTGGATACAGTCATTTCAGCACTTTCCATTTGCTTGTTTTCTTCTTCTGCCCCAGATACGTCATTCTGCAAGTCTGCAGCCTGAGTGTCCTGTACCAACTCTGCAGCCTGAGTCTCATGTACTAACTCTGCAGGCTGAGTGCCCTGTACTAACTCTGCAGACTGAGTGCCCTGTACTAACTCTGCAGACTGAGTGCCCTGTACTAACTCTGCAGACTGAGTGCCCTGTACTAACTCTGCAGACTGAGTGTCCTGTACTAACTCTGCAGTCTGAGTGCCCTGTACTAACTCTGCAGTCTGGGTGTCCTGTACTAACTCTGCAGACTGAGTCTCATGTACTATCTCTACAGACTGAGTGCCCTGCACTAACTCTGCAGTCTGAGTCTCATGTACTAACTCTGCAGTCTGAGTGTCCTGTACTAACTCTGCAGTCGGAGTGTCCTGTACTAACTCTGCAGTCCGAGTCTCATGTACTAACTCTGCAACTTCAGTGTCCTGTAGTAGCTCTGCCTCTAGTAGGCTGACTGCAGCGTCCACAGATACCGGGGGCAGGGCTGTGACTCGTTCAGCTTCTTCACTGTCAGATACAGGAGTTGGGGGTGGGGAGGGGGGCGATTCGGAGGGAGGAAAGGCTTTTATTGATTGGTCAGAATCTTCAGCAGCATCTTCAGCAAAAACATCCTCCTCTTCTGCAGGTGAGCTGTCAGGTGAGAGGGCCTCTGCTGCCACAGGTGAGCGGGCCTCTGCTGCCACAGGTGAGCGGGCCTCTGCTGCCACAGGTGAGCGGGCCTCTGCTGCCACAGGTGAGCGGGACCCTGCTGCCACAGGTGAGCGGGTCTCTGCTGCCACAGGTGAGCGGGCCTCTGCTGCCACAGGTGAGCGGGCCTCTACTGCCACAGGTGAGCGGGCCTCTGCTGCCACAGGTGAGCGGGCCTCTGCTGCCACAGGTGAGCGGGACCCTGCTGCCACAGGTGAGCGGGTCTCTGCTGCCACAGGTGAGCGGGCCTCTGCTGCCACAGGTGAGCGGGCCTCTGCTGCCACTGCTGTTTCCTCTGCTTTCTGTGCTGTTTTCTCCGTAGATATGTCTGCATCTACTGCCTGTGCTGTTTCCTCTGCTTTCTGAGCCGTTTCTTCTGCAGATATGTCTGTCTCTAATGATGCAGATTCATGCAATGTTTCAATAATCAATGCTTCTTGTTGTGAGTCAAACGTAATGTCCTGGTTAGTGTTAGAATCTGCACCTGCTACTTGGTGTCCCACAACAGAACCTGTCTTGTCTGCATCACTAGATTCTCTGTTTGGCTGGATGGGAGTCTTCATATCCTCACTTTCAGCAGGAGGAACATCGTTCGCAGGCGTGAAGCTTTCTTTCCTGGCAGCAGATTCTCCATCTACACCTACGACAGATTCCACCATGTGCTGTGCGGGTGCGAAGTCCATTGGGCCTGCCACAGTCACGTGGTTCCTTGTCACACAGACCAGCTCCTCAGTGCTGATGCTAGCCTGGGGGGAAGGAGGTCTTCCAGCCTCTTCAGCTTCTACTCGTTTGTCCGGAGTCTCACTTTGCTGGGAGGTCTTAGATGATGAAACAGAGACTTGATGCACCTTTGCTGTCGCTGATGGTCTTTGAGGTTTCTTAGAAGGCCCTTTAGTCAACTTTGCTTCTCTAGGAGTTGATGATACTTTTGTTTGGGCAAGTGTTTTTCTTGTAGTTTTCTTTTCTGCAGGAGTCTTTTTCATGGCTTGTTTTTCAGTGTCTGAAACTTTTTTCACCGTTACACTGGCAGCCGGTGCCTTTTTGGGGACTCGTTTGTCTCCATTTGAAGGTGGCACCTTGCTGGTGACAGCTTTCTCTCTGCCTGAACCGGGCGCCTTTTTGGTGGCTGGTTTAGCTCCGTCTGCCTTTTTGGGGACTGGTTTAGCTCCATCTGCAGTTGGTGCCTTTTTGGTGGCTGGTTTAGATCCGTCTGCCTTTTTGGGGACTGGTTTAGCTCCATCTGCAGTTGGTGCCTTGTTGTGGTTGTCTTGGTGGATGTTTTTGTCTGGTCTATAGTTACGGTTGTTTCCCCAATTACCTTATTTTTTTCACAAATAGTCACTGTTTCTTGCTCTTTGACACTTTTCTTTCCTACAGCTTGTTTGTTTGTTTGTTTACTAGTTGCCATGGTGACTTTGTCTCTCTGGGACACAGACATTTTGATCTTGGTTTCTACACTGGTGACCTTTGATCTTGAGCCTGACGCCATGCCACTTGTCTTGGTCTCATCTTTGCCTTTCCCTTTTTCTGCCTTCTTGCTGGTTTCGGCCATTCTTGTTCTGGTTTCTGCCTGCCTTGCTGTTGTGGACGGAGTGGCCTTGCTTTCTTTGCTCGATTTTTTCATTCCTACTTTTCCAAGAGCAGGTGCTACTTTTGACTTTGCGATGTTCTCCTTCTTGGTAGCTGTGCCCGGTTTTGCCGACCTGCTTCCATTGGCTGCTGGTTTCTCCTTCCTGCTTATTCTCTCTCCTACAGTTTCGGGAGCAGAAGTCTTCTTTTTGGCGGGAGTTTCTCTCTCTGCAGGTCTGACATGGGGGGAGTCTTGGTCCACTGTTCTGGTGTTGGGCAGCTCTTCTCCATCTGGTACTACAGCTGAGGTGATCGGTAAGCCTGCGGGCTCTAAGGGTGGGGCAGTCGGCTCTATGGGTTGGGCAGTCGGCTCTATGGGTGGGGCAGTCGGCTCTATGGGTTGGGCAGTAGGTACTACAGGTGGGACAGTAGGTACTACAGGTGGGTAGTTGGGCAGGGACACTGAAGCAGCCTCCACAGCTGCACCCACCATCTGCAGGTTGGAATGTTCTGTCTGGTCAGATAACTGCATCTCATCTGCTGCTGTACTAACCATATCATCTGCTTCTGTACCAACTGTATCCTGGCCCCCATGGATTTCTGCAGTAACCATATGCTGGTCTCCGTGGATATCTGTACTAACCATATGCTGGTTTTCTCTGCTAGCAGACTCCATTTCTTTCTCACTCTCCTCAGTCTCTGCCTTCTCTGAGACAACCAATTCCTCTGTTGGCATTACTGTATCAGCGCCCCCTGTCTCCCCTGTTGGTACTGCAGCACCGCGTTGCCCATTCTGCATGTTTTTCTCATCGTCCTTTTGTGTTCTGTTGCTGACCTTTGGTGACTTCACTTTCCCAACATTTTCCACTGCACTTGACCTTTTCGATACACTCTGTCGTGATGACGGTTTTGGTTTCTTTTTCGGGCTTGCTGGATTTTTGGAAGGACTCGCTGGCTTTTTTGTTGTACTGCCATCAGCATTTGCTAATTTCTTTCCTAGGTTTGCTTCCCCAGCTGGCTTTTTACCAGGGCTAGTTTCCCCACCGACTTTCTGCCTAGCAGGGCTACTTTCCACACGGTGCTTAGCAGGGCTAGTTTCCCCCTTGGCTATCTGCCTAGCAGGGCTGCTGTCCACACGGTGCTTAGCAGGGCTACTGTCCACGCGGTGCTTAGCAGGGCTACTGTCCACACGGTGCTTAGCAGGGCTACTTTCCACACGGTGCTTAGCAGGGCTAGTTTCCACATGATGCCTGATGGGACTCGTTTCCCTCTCGTCAGGTTTCCTGGCGGGGCCGGCCTCCAGGCCGGGCACCTGTTTAGCCTCCAGACCGGGCACCTGTTTGGCCTCCAGACCGGGCACCTGTTTAGCCTCCAGACCGGGCACCTGTTTAGCCTCCAGACCGGGCACCTGTTTGGCCGGCGGACTCTTCTTGGCTGCAGCTGCATCCATCTCATCCTCGGACAGGACGAAGGAGCGGGACTTCTGCTGGAAGGCCAGGGTGGGGCACAGCAGGTGGGAGTCCGGCTTGATCTTGGGAGATTTCTTCTTCTTCGGAGGTTTTCCTTCGGTGACCGAGTCCGTAGAAGAAGAAGACCTGATGTCTCTGTCGCTGAAGCCTGCGGGGCGGGGGCTGCGCGTGCGGGAGCGCGGCCGCATGTATCCCGGCAACACCTCGCCCTCCCCCTCCTTAATCACCACAGCAGGACTTCGACTTCGGGACCGCGAAGACAGCCTCTTCTTCTTCAGCGACTTCTTGGAGGTGACCTTGGCCTTGGAGGCGTCCATGTCGTCAGACTTGGAGCTTGAGGCGGAGACGCGGGTTAGCGAGGACTCCCGGGAGCGGCTGCGCGGGCGGCCGGGGTTGGAACCCGCACTGCTGCTCCGCAGGCTGCTCGTGCGCGTCTGCTTGATGAAGGGGGCCCGCGGTTTCCGGGTGGGGCTCCGTTGCCGGGACGACTCGTCCTGTTTCATGCTGTCTGCCTTCTCCTCCCGCTCCTCCCCATCGGCGGGACTCGCACCGTCCAAGACGTCTCGCCGCTTCGTCTTAGAGGAGCTCCTCTTCTTGCCACTGCGGGAGGCTGAGCCTGGCCTCTTGGTCCTGCCTGCCGGCTTCTGCCGGACTCCGTTCAGCACCGGCTGTGTGCTGGGTGTGCTGGGCCCCGCCCGACCACTAGGCCCCGCCGGACCACTAGGCCCTGTTGCTCCACTAGGCCCTATGCTGGGCCCAGCTGCTCCACTAGGCCCCGCCGCACTGCCAGACGGCCTAGACTTTCTCCCTGAAGGAGACCTCCGGGCATTTCCCGACTTCTTCATTTTTGTCCCTTTTGCAGCCGTCCCTTCCGCCTTCGCTGCTGCCTGTCTGTTGGAAGTTTGTCGGTCTCTGCTGGAGGCTTTCTAAATAAGGCAAAACAGACAGCATTAGTGAAGAGTCTCACCTCAGGGCGAAATGTTGTCAACTCATTACTGGAAATCCAGACTAACCCATTCACAAGGCAATCCAGAATAACCCATTCACATGGCGATCCATAATAGCCAAACATTTGGCTCAATTTTCAGCCTAGTTCTGGATGACTGGCCCATTACTTATTATATACCCACCTGACTTCCTTGTGATGGAAGCATGACAAAGTTTACTATATGAACTTTCATCCTAATACAAGACTGACCCTTGCCCTTTGAGTGTTGGAAGGAATGTGAACTTTGCCATATGAACTTTCATGCTAATACAGGACTGACCTTCGCCCTTTGTGCACTTGAGAGTTTTGGCTTCTTGGTGGGAATGTGTCCAAGGTCATCCACAAACACTGCAGCTGGAAGGAGAAGGTCAAATAAACGTCGTCAATTTCAACATTTTACTTTTATAAAATTCCACAAGATCATTCTGGACATCTGAGTTAGAGTTAAAGAATGCTTTCATGATAAGTAAATTTTCGACAAACTTTGACTTCAGACATGACGCTACAACTGCATCATCATCAGGTACATACATGTAGTGGATTCTTCTTGTGAAATCCATGGTCCGTATGAGGATTGATCCATATGAGGACATTACACACTAATGTATGCCTACTATACAGTTGTTATGAGGCATTCCTGTTAACACTCCTGTAAAGGGCAGTTATACCGGCTATAAAGATACATGATCCAAAAGGACCGGGCATCTTGCAACAGACAAGCATGGCGCAGGTTTGGACTACAGTATAGTCCCTATGTAAACCATGCTGTGAGTTACTGTAAATGCATTTAAGTTTGCGGGGATTTAATTTCGCAGTAGCGGGAAAATGGACTTTTCGCGGTGGTTTTAATTTCGCGGTAGCATCATGCACTGTAGTCTCTTACTGTTATGGAAAAATGTTCGCGGTGGTTTTAAATTCGCGGTGAAGCGGCCGCCGCGAAAACCGCGAACATTTCTGCATTTACAGTACTGTCACTATTTGCCAGTCACAAACCAAAGGTCTTACGTGATCCTGTGCTCCCAGAAATCAAAGCCGTAGCAAAGAGAAAGCAAAAAGTGCAACTTCAGCAAAAAGCAGTTGTAAGATGATTAAGGTATAATGACAGGGTTCACAGAAAGGAAAAGGAATATAGTTCATAGTTCATAGTTCAGTGTCACAAATGTTAACCATTCTCGGGTACACAATGGCAGAAAAGTCCACATAACTTTACATGGGTCAAAAGAGACTCAGTCTAGTAAAATATATAATTACAGACCTCCACACTGGTAACCATAGTTACAGATGTCCACACAAGAGCTCTTAGACTGGTAACCATAATTACTGATGTCCAGATCTGGTCACCATAGTTACAGATGTCCAGATCTGGTAACCATAGTTACAGATGTCCAGATCTGGTAACCATAGTTACAGATGTCCAGATCTGGTAATCATAGTTACAGATGTCCAGATCTGGTAACCATAGGTACACTGTGCAGAGCAGCCTCAGCTCAGCTAAGAGAAATACCAGAACAGAACAGAGGTCTCACCTTCCTTGACCTTGGCCTTGGTGTGTGCGGGAATGAGGTTCCAGCCGGCTGTGTGCTGCACCAAGGCCACGTTCTGCACCAGGAACCCCCAGCAACGCTCATGGGTCAAGTTCACCTGCACAACCATGTCCTGCAGGTAGGGGGCAGTGTTCAGTGTGTCGTGTTATAGTCGGGAGGACAACTATCAATGGCAATACTGGTCACCATGGCAATACTGGTCACCATGGCAACACTGGTCACCATGGCAACACTAGTCACCATGGCAACACTGGTCACCATGGCAACACTAGTCACCATGGCTACACTGGTCACCATGGCAACACTGGTCACCATGGCAACACTGGTCACCATGGCAACACTAGCCACTATTTATAAAGCTTGCAGCATCCTGAGTGCTATAACATAAAATTAGCCAACTTCTATGGCAGCTCGTCACTGCAGGCAGCTGAGAACAAGGAAGATATTTATTTGGGAGGCCAAACTTTGCTACAAGTGCAGACTTTGATGTAATCCACAGGCAGCACATGCACCCTGCATGCAGCGCCCCCTACCCAAGCTGTGTGGAACAGCAGGCAGACAGGCTCATGATGAATAAGGTGATTACCACACTGAAACCAGCCGGCCCGCACACCTGCTGGCACTGAAACAAAACAAACTAAATAAAATTACCTGAGAAACAAAAAAACAACCTTAAAAAAAACCTACTTAAACTACAAACTACAGAAAACTATCCAAATGGTAATCCTTCAAATCTGATTGCAAAGAAATTTGGATAAACGTGGGTCTTGGGTGAATTGAGGTCAAAGTTGGCGGTTTGGAGGTTAACTTTGTGACATAAGGAGTTCCAGTTTGAGGGTGTAAGTTAGTTAGTAACTTTGTTTGTTTGTTTGTTTGTTACTTACAGAGTTCCAGTCCTCCGTCATGGCGAGCTGCTTGAGCCTGTTTGTAAGTTTGTTTATTTGTTTGTTTGTTTGTTTGTTTGTTTGTTACTTACAGAGTTCCAGTCCTCCGTCATGGCGAGCTGCTTGAGCCTGTTTGTAAGTTTGTTTATTTGTTTGTTTGTTTGTTTGTTTGTTTGTTACTTACAGAGTTCCAGTCCTCCGTCATGGCCAGCTGCTTGAGCCTGTTGACGGACAGGAAGGTTCGGCAGCTGTTGTCTGGAGTCAGGCTGTCGACCACAGCAGAAAACACCTGGGAGACAAACTGCCCCTTCCAGCCCATCCCCTGTGGATAGGGGGAAATTGACATGTTGGTGTATAATAACCCACGCTGTTGGTGTATCATAACCCACGCTGTTGGTGTATAATAGCCCACGCTGTTGGTGTATAATAACCCACGCTGTTGGTGTATAATAACCCACGCTGTTGGTGTATAATAACCCACGCTGTTGGTGTATAATAACCCACGCTCTTGGTGTATAATAACCCACGCTGTTGGTGTATAATCACTTATAAGGCAATAAGGGAATGTGGGTGTATCAATAACCCATGGCGTGTGCTGAAATGTGGCACCTACACACTGTTAGACATGTTGGTGTATAAACCACACACATGGGTGCAATAATATGTACTACACCAGTAGTAATCTGGGTGTATAATAGCAACACCCCAGAGGTGGC
>NC_049979.1:58429-61812 GCF_000003815.2 Branchiostoma floridae
ATTTGAAATTTGGACCCTCTAAAACGCCATTTCCTGCGTTTTGTCGGGCACATTTTGCTGCCAGACTAACCTAACTTTGATGACGATTCTGTTAGAAAGACACATGGTTTTAGCGAGGGCGATGCCCCAAAAATATATTCACGATTTCGAGTACGGAAGGTGCAAGCTGTCGCAAGGTTGGTCTGGGGAAATTTTAAAATCTGCACCCTCTGAAACCCCATTTTCTGTATTTTGAGGGACAAATTTTGCTGAGGGACTATGCTAAATCTAATGCAATTTTTGTCAAAGAAAGATGTTTGAGGGCGATGACCCACACAAATTTTCACCATGTCGTTGTGAGCGCCGGAGGCACACTTGACTTAGTCATCCGCGGCTAGGGAGGTCCGGAAAAAATTTTGAAATCTTGACCGCCTGAAACGTCATTTCCAGCATTTGAGTGGCACATTCTGCTTGTAAACTAAGCTACATGTAAGTACGAAAGTTAAATTTCTATTAGTTTAAAAGTTTTTTGAGAGCGACGCTCCCGCAACATATTGTCCTGCGCCGACATGGCCAAAGACGCGAGGCGTCACAAGGGAACTCTGGCAAAATTTTGAAATCGGGACTCTCTGAAACGTCATTTCTTGCGTTTTCAGGCGTAAATTTTGACGTTAGACTAGCTTGATTTAATGAAATTTCAATCATCAAAAAAATACACAAGGCTTCAGCTTGATTTTTTGGGGGGGCGACGCCCCCCCAACATATTTTTCGGGGGGGGGGGGGGCAGCCGCCCCCCCTGCCCCCCCGGTGCCGCCGCCACTGCACCCACCCTGGGTGTACAGCACAAGTACTTATATGGTTGTGTAACAGGCGACCCACCCTGGGTGTACAGCAGAAGTACTTATATGGGTGTGTAACAGGCGACCCACCCTGAGCAGCGTGCAGAATGTCCCGTTGTCGACCACGGCGCTGAAGTTCCCCACGATAAACGTGACGCACGTGTCCCTCAGCTGGGCCGACAGGTCCCGCACTGGCTCCGCCCACTTCACACTCGGGATGGTCGACTGCAGCTTGTCACTCTCTATCGCCATGGCAACAGCATTCTCATTGGTCTGTGGGAGGAGAAGCCTTACATATTACCATAGCAACAGCATTCTCATTGGTTGTGGGAGGAGAAGCCTTACGTATTACCATAGCAACAGCATTCTCATTGGTCTGTGGAAGGAAATGCCTTACCTGTTACCATGGCAACAGCATCCTGTTACCATGGCAACAGCATCCTGAATAGGCTTCTCAATGGGGACAGGTTTCTTATTTACTTCCATAGGTAGATTCTTTTGACCTACATGAGTACGTAGTTGTGTCCTGCGAGCTGCATGGGTGGATTTGTGCTAAGACTAAGATTGGTTCTCTACACTATTTCATCTGGGTTATGACAGTACTGTAGTATGACATGCTGGGGCTGGGAAAGATATCAATGGGTTATGGAATATGACCTGTGTGGGTTGTACCCATGACCTGTGTGGGTTGTACCCATGACCTGTGTGGGTTGTGCCCTATGACCTGTGTGGGTTGTACCTATGACCTGTATGGGTTGTGCCCTATGACATGTATGGGTTGTGCCCTATGACCTGTGTGGGTTGTGCCCTATGACATGTGTGGGTTGTGCCCTATGACATGTGTGGGTTGTGCCCTATGACCTGTGTGGGTTGTACCTATGACCTGTGTGGGTTGTACCTATGACATGTGAGGGTTGTACCTATGACCTGTGTGGGTTGTACCTATGACCTGTGTGGGTTGTACCTATGACCTGTGTGGGTTGTACCTATGACCTGTGTGGGTTGTGCCCTTTAACCCGTGTGGGTTGTGCCCTATGACATGTGTGGGTTGTGCCCTATGACCTGGGTTATGTATGACATGGGTGGGTTGTGTTTGTACTAACCAGGGTCTCCTGTATGGCTGAGAAGCACTTGTGCATCAGCTGGGTGGGTAAGTTGGCAAACGTCTGGGTCGGCCAAACCTTTGCAAAGTGCTTGGAGATCCACCTGAACAAGGAAATAAAACGTGGAAACATTTTCAAATCACTTTCGAGATCAGAAACCACTTTGTTTGTGTTGAGCAATGCAAACTGCAAGACTGTACTTGCTCATTCCCCGTCGTCCCAATTAAGATCTGCGAGGACACTGTCACAGTTTAAACGATTGTATGACCAGGACTAAAGGATTCTGATTGTATATATTTTAACTTTAGTTCCTGTCATATCACAGTGGATTCTTTTGTTTGATTTCTGTATTATGTTTTGCTGCTAAGACTGACATTTATGTTCTCTTCTGTTATTTTTCATTTGCAAATCAACTTTGAAACAAACACTGCCCGACCAGCGACACATTGATATGCAAATTCCACTTTTCGTTACTTTTCGAGACAGCCTGTGTACAGCCCCTCCATCCCAAATGTGTACTTAGTTGAGACAGCCTGTGTACAGCCCCCCCATCCCAAATGTGTACTTGAGACAGCCTGTGTACAGCCCCCCATCCCAAATGTGCACTTACTTGAGACAGCCTGTGTACAGCCCCCCCATCCCAAATGTGTACTTGAGACAGCCTGTGTACAGCCCTCCATCCCAAATGTGTACTTGAGACAGCCTGTGTACAGCCCCCCCATCCCAAATGAGTACTTACTTGAGACAGCCTGTGTACAGCCAGGCTCCATCCCAAATGTGTACTTACTTGAGACAGCCTGTGTACAGCCCCCCCATCCCAAATGTGTACTTGAGACAGCCTGTGTACAGCCCTCCATCCCAAATGTGTACTTGAGACAGCCTGTGTACAGCCCCCCCATCCCAAATGAGTACTTACTTGAGACAGCCTGTGTACAGCCAGACTCCATCCCAAATGTGTACTTACTTTAGACAGCCTGTGTACAGCCCCTCCATCCCAAATGTATACTTACTTGAGACAGCCTGTGTACAGCCCCCCCCCATCCCAAATGTGTACTTGAGACAGCCTGTGTACAGCCCTCCATCCCAAATGTGTACTTGAGACAGCCTGTGTACAACCCCCCATCCCAAATGAGTACTTACTTGAGACAGCCTGTGTACAGCCAGGCTCCATCCCAAATGTGTACTTACTTGAGACAGCCTGTGTACAGCCCCCCATCCCAAATGTGTACTTACTTGAGACAGCCTGTGTACAGCCCCCCCATCCCAAATGTGTATTTACTTGAGACAGCCTGTGTACAGCCAGGCTCCATCCCAAATGTGTACTTACTTGAGACAGCCTGTGTACAGCCAGGCTCCATCCCAAATGTGTACTTACTTGAGACAGCCTGTGTACAGCCCCTCCATCCCAAATGTGTACTTACTTGAGACAGCCTGTGTACAGCCCCTCCATCCCAAATGTGTT
>NC_049979.1:62918-63857 GCF_000003815.2 Branchiostoma floridae
ATTAGAGTTTAAACATTTGAATGAAAGGTCTCCTTCATCACTCTACATGATGCTCGAGTATTCTCTCTGCCATCTTTTTCTGTCAGCTATCGCCACAAACTGATGACAGAAAGAGACGTCACAATTTTCCACACCAACCTCTGCTCGGAGAGTACTTTAATAAATCTGCACGATATTTAGCATTGCCAGATAGACTGTCAAAATTAACAGTGTGCAGGAGAATCCCACAAAGCTTAGATATAACTGGCTGATGAATATATGTAGGGCATCTTGACATCATGATCGACACTTTTTCCCGTAGGACACAGAATCCGAGATAATCTACTTCAACAAGGTCCTCAGCACCGACAACGATGGCGTCGCCTTCATCACTCGCATCCGGGAACTCGAGGTGCCGTTCGAATGCCGCATGGACTCACGGGATACCGTGAGCGCCATGTTCAGTCCTCAGATTGAGAAGATCTACTTCTTCAGGTCGGCTCATGGGAAGTACAACTTCGACATGCAGCTGTTTACGTCAGCCGGCTTCCAGCAACAAATAGGTTCGTTTTCCAACTTCGAGAATGCTTCTCATTCACATGACTTGTGTAATGCAATACATAGTAGTGTAATGTCATATATTCTTTACAAACATAGAGTCACAGGACATGCTGATTTGACAGCAAACAGGTAGTGTTAGCTTAAAAGTTTTCTTTGTAGGTAGAGATCATTCTTAAGTAGAGGAATTATAATTTCCATCACAGCATTTTGACTAAATTTTCAACTATCTGCATCTTATTATCCACCACTATTATTCAGTTTCAGTTTATTTATTTATCCAGGAAAATACATCGCCTATTGGCGTTTTTCAATACCTCCTGGGGGGCCGGGAGACCCCAACATAAAATAACACAAAATCACAACAACTGAATCAAAATTGAAATCAAAGGTCAAACTTAA
>NC_049979.1:63957-66067 GCF_000003815.2 Branchiostoma floridae
GACAGGCTGTTCTCCGGAAAGTTTTGTGTGTGTTGTAAGCAGCGGATGGACACTTTGGTCAGCTTTGCTCACGGTTTGGCTGACCACAACTGGACAAAAAGGACAACCCTGGCCGTGTATGGCGGTTTTATCGTCCATTTAGTTTTGCATAATGTTATTTCCATTTCTGGACCGATCAACGTTAGATCCAGGGGGAGATGTTCTGCTAAGAGTCCCGAGGTTCTAATTTCCTAGGATTTAGTGAACCTCACATGTTTGTGGAATATCGGCAGGGTTTAGGTGCATTTCATTATCGATTACTGTGCCAAAATGAACAGAGGAAGTTGGAAGACAAACCTGTCTGTTTAACTGTGTCAGTGGGACAGACATGTGCATCCTGGGTGAAAGGTCTTTCAGTATCCAATCAACAATGGTCATTGCATATTCAGTCCCCCAATATTACAATAGCTGGGTTTGATGTTATCATCACTTCTAGCATCACATTCTCCCACAGACATTCCGTTTGTCTGCTGTTTTCTTGTTCAGGGGTAACATGAAGTGAAAATAATGATGATTGAAAAAGTAAACATCTTCATATCTCTCTACACATCTCACCTCAGACATGGAATTATGTGGTTCCATCATTTGCTGTTGCAGATAAATCTTAGATGGATTCGCTTTGACGGTTAAATACTGGGCCAAAGCTTGCTTGCGATATAACCATTTAAATCTTTTCTAAATACTCAATAGATCCCCTCTCTTTTTTGGCATTCACCTTTAGTTTTCAATTGTTTTCTCCCCCTTGGCTTGAAATTACACAATGAAAATATCAATTCTATGACCCAAGTAGGATTATCTATAGATGATGATCCAAACCACAGAAGTTAATGCTTTTAAAGATCTGTTTCAATCAAGGCATTACAAAATATTGTTGTATTTTGCTACGTAAACAATACTAGTATAGAAAATTGAAATCAACATCAATAATCCTATACATATATATATATAATCAGGTTTGTGTTACTTATTTACAATTTAACAGTGCTTAGAAGACATACTGAACTTGGATACTTTACTCAGCCCATTAGCTAGTTTGTAGGTAGCTAATCTTCATGGTCTTCAATATGTTAAAACAGGACATACAAACGACATACAATGTAGTTAAGCTTAAGGTTAATAAACAATCTTGTAGAGATCCAAATTCTAATTTGAAACTTGGATCCAGACAATGAATATCCTAACTTTGTTTTGTATGTTCAGCTTTAGAGCTTGGTAAAGTAGTTTTCCAACAAGCTGGTTTTCTATTTTGACTCTGAGTGATGCTAGTTGAAATTACCTTTTCTGCTTTGAAAGTGGCAAAATTGGTTATTTGGTATTCCTTGAATTCGTGTATCTAGGGTACCAAGAGTAGTTAAGTTTGACAAATGGAAACAAATTACTATTCTCTGAATTTTAGTTGATTAAAGCTTGATCAAACTCTTAAATCAACTGGATATAACTAAAAGTTTTAGTTTTAGTTTCAGATTTATGTTTTGTTGGCTCCATTCCTGTTACATGCTTATTTGATTCATTTGATTTGTCCCTTTTATATATATGTATATATATATATATATATGTTGGAGAAGTGTTTGCACTGCATAGTCATCGGTACCAAGCTGACCTTCTTGACATGGCGCCCAGCCATGTGGAGTTCACCAGGTCAAGGTACAAAAAGCAGGAAAGTGTTGAACTGTCACATCACCAAGGAGACGGATATGTCTCAAGTGCTTCAAGGTGGCTTTTTCTTGAAGGGTCCAAAATGAAATTCATTTTTACCTCTTACCTCAGTCCTCCTGCTCTGAATTTTAGTTATTGTTTCCAGTGTGGTTGAAGGGAATTAAGTAATGGTTTATATTTGTAAATGCGTACACTATGATGATTGATTTGTTCATCATAGAAAAACACATAAAGTGTGTGGTCTTTGTCATTGATTTTTAGATGTTGAAAGTCACATTCCATCAGCATGGTAGTTGGTTGCTGTGAAGCTGCATTAATATCCTTTTATACAAGAGACTTAGTACAGTTTAGAAAGTGACAAGGAGTTTTTAAAAACTTTATTGAATGATGCAAGCTTAAAGTTGAAGTTAAACTG
>NC_049979.1:66167-86509 GCF_000003815.2 Branchiostoma floridae
CTCTCCCAACAAAATGTTCTTATCAGGCTGCCAGGCAAATCTGTTCTCCCAACAACCATGTTCTATAGTTAGGCTGCTAGGCAAATCTGTTCTCCCAACAAAAATGTTCTTATCAGGCTGCCAGGCAAATCTGTTCTCACAACAACCATGTTCTATAGTCAGGCTGCCAGGCAAATCTGTTCTCCCAACAACCATGTTCTATAGTCAGGCTGCCAGGCAAATCTGTTCTCCGAACAAAAATGTTCTTATCAGGCTGCCAGGCAAATCTGTTCTCCCAACAACCATGTTCAATAGTCAGGCTGCTAGGCAAATCTGTTCTCCCAACAAAAATGTTCTTATCAGGCTGCCAGGCAAATCTGTTCTCCCAACAACCATGTTCAATAGTCAGGCTGCCAGGCAAATCTGTTCTCCCAACAAACATGTTCTAGTCAGGCTGCCAGGCAAATCTTTTCTCCCAACAACCATGTTCTATAGTCAGGCTGCCAGGCAAATTTGTTCTCCCAACAACAATGTTCTTTTCAGGCTGCCATGCAAATCTGTTCTCCAACAACCATGTTCAATAGTCTATCTGCCAGGCAAATCTGTTATTCCGATAACCGTGTTCTAGTCTAGCTGCCAGGCAAATTTGTTCTCCTTACAACCATACCTGACTTCTACTGCCAAACTTAACAGGCCTTTGATTTTAGGATTTCATACGTACAGTTGAGTTGCTTCAGTGCTTTTGTTTGTATACTAAATGCAACCTCCTAGCTTGCCTTGGCTTTAGATGCGCTCGAGGCTATGAGTTGTATGAAAATGGTTGAGCAAAACGCTATACCACTTCTTCTACTATTAATAATACTACGACGTCTACTACAATTACATCTACTATTGTCAGTCAGATGAGCTATGGCAAGGTATTCATTGGAAATGTCCCTGGTAAAGCTCTACTGGTTCCAATATGGGATGTTCTGGGTACAGCTCTACTGGTTCCCATACGAAATGTTCTTGGAACAGCTCAACTGGTTCCCATACGAAATGTCCTTGGTACAGCTCTACTGGTTCCGAAATGGAATGTCCCTGGTACAGCTCTACTGGTTCCCATATGGAATGTCCCTGGTACAGCTCAACTGGTTCCCATATGGAATGTCCTTGGTACAGCTCTACTGGTTCCCATATGGAATGTCCCTTGTACAGCTCTACTGGTTCCCATATGGAATGTCCCTTGTACAGCTATAGTGGTTTCCATATGGAAAGTCACTGGTACAGCTCTACTGGTTCCCATATGGAATGTCCCTGGTACAGCTCAACTGGTTCCCATATGGAATGTCCTTGGTACAGCTCTACTGGTTCCCATATGGAATGTCCCTTGTACAGCTCTACTGGTTCCCATATGGAATGTCCCTTGTACAGCTATAGTGGTTTCCATATGGAAAGTCACTGGTACAGCTCAACTGGTTCCCATATGGAATGTCCTTGGTACAGCTCTACTGGTTCCCATATGGAATGTCCCTTGTACAGCTCTACTGGTTCCCATATGGAATGTCCCTTGTACAGCTATAGTGGTTTCCATATGGAATGTCCCTGGTACAGCTCTACTAATTCCCATATGGAATGCCCCTGGTACAGCACTACTGGTTCCCATATGGAATGTCCCTGGTACAGTTCTACTGGTTCCAAAATGAGATGTCCCTTGTACAACTCTGCTGGTTCCCATATGGAATGTCACTGGTTCAGATCTACTGGTTCCCATATGGAATGCCTCTGGTACAGTTCTACTGATTCTCATATGGAATGCTCCTGTAACAGCTCTACAGGTTCCGAAATGGGATTCCCATATGGAATGTCCCTTGTACAGCTCTCCTGGTTCCCCTATGAAATGTCCCTGGATACAACTATACTGGTTTCCATATAGAATGTCCCTGGTACAGCTCTACTGGTTCCATATGGAATGTCCTTGGTACAGCTCTACTGGTTTCCATATGGAATGTCCCTGGTACAGCTCTACTGGTTTCCATATGGAATGTCCCTGGTACAGCTCTACTGGTTTCCATATGGAATGTCCTTCGTGCAGCTCTACTGGTTCCCATATGGAATGTCCCTGGTACAGCTCGACTGGTTTCCATATGGAATGTCCCTAGAATGTTTGATTGTCATTTTGAAATACGATTTGTTAGCCTGGGTACCATCCGGATAGTATTTCGCTCCTATGTTCGCTTCTGCTATCCGTCTGGAGACTTGCACATTCAAATCGTTTGGTGCTAACGTCAGTTAATGAGCGAATCAAAGAATGGGTTCTAGAGCGCTCGTTCGATGACAACAGGCCCTCCCGCAAGCAGACGAAGGGCTTGTACGGTGTTGGAACGCCTGTTCGAACGAGCGCTTGAGAACCCATTCCATAATTCGCTCATATGTGGGGACCAATCAGCGCGTGCTTCCACTTTTTGTACGATTCCAGACGTTGAGATGGCCCGCGTTCCCAGACGGAAACACAGTGAAGCGACTGTATATAGTGTATAGTGAATGTCAGAGCTAGAAGCGACGGTATATAGTATATAATGAACGCCGGAGCAAACTACTTTCCGGATGGTACCCAGGCTAACGATTTGTCGCTTTAAATGCAAAATATTTCAAAACACATGTTCTGAGCAACAACTTTCGTTACAAACCATTAATGCAACAACGTAGGCCTTCGCATACCTTCCTCAGTGGCCACGTTTTTATGAGTCTGTATGAATATGGTTGAGCCAAAAGATATACTACTAACTACTACTAGTACGACACTACGTCTACTACAATTACATCTACAATTGTCAGTCAGATGAGCTATGGCAAGGTGCTCATTGTACAGCTCTACTGGTTCCATATGGAATGTCCCTGGTACAGCTCTACTGGTTCCCATGTGGAATGTCCTTCGTGCAGCTCTACTGGTTCCCATATGGAATGTCCCTGGTAATTATATAAAGCTCTACTGGTTCCCATATGGAATGTCCCTGGTACAGCTCTACTGGTTCCATATGGAATGTCCCTGGTACAGCTCTACTTGTTCCATATGGAATGTCCCTGGTACAGCTCTACTGGTTCCCATATGAAAGGGCCCTAGTACAGTTCTACTGGTTCCCATATGGAATGTCCCTTGTACAGCTATAGTGGTTTCCATATGGAAAGTCACTGGTACAGCTCTACTGGTTCCCATATGGAATGTCCCTGGTACAGCTCTACTGGTTCCCATATGGAATGTCCCTGGTACAGCTCTACTGATTCCCATATGGAATGTCCCTAGAATGTTTGATTGTCATTTTGAAATACGATCTGTCGCTTTAAATGCAAAATATTTCAAAACACATGTTCTGAGCAACAACTTTCGTTACAAACCATTAATGCAACAACGTAGGCCTCCGCATACCTTCCTCAGCGGCCACGATTGTGCAAGTTCAAAAATACCTTCCATGTTTCATGTCCTTCCAGGAAGCAGGAAGCAGAAAATCGGGTGATACAGATACAATTTAAACTACATCACCAAAACCTGGAGTTAACGAACCCCCCAAAATTATTCCATTATTTTCTGGTCTTTAGCAAATCTGTACAAATAACCTCAATGACCGAATGACAAAAAATACAAAAGGGTGCTAAAAAAACCCAATAAGAGCCATGAGAATCTACGGAAACTACCCTGATAAGTGACCTACTAAGACCCTAACCCCAAAATCAACAAGCCAGTGATTAGGTCAGGGCTGTGATTCGGTTGTATATCCATCCGCCGACCAAAGCCAACGTTAAATTGCAAATTACACTCTATACCTAACCCTTACCCTGCAAGACAGACAGCAAGACAGACTGCCAGCCAGCCAGACAAGAGTGGAAGTGAGTAGACAGCCTCATGGTCACTCAGGCCTGTGGTCACTTGACCCCTCCACTTTGTTGTGAACTTTTGATGCCCTTGCGCATACCCCTGACCGCCCTCTGGCAACAACGTCAACAAACTGGCCATAGTTCCTTCGTTTAGCCAAACTGCTACGGTGTGGTTGTTTCCTTCTCCTTTATTGACCCTTAGAAATTGAAACAAGTAAACAACTAAAAGCTATCTAGATTAGGTTATTTACTTGTAGATGATGACTACGCTAAGTACAAAACATTACCTTAAACAATGCATTGGGTGTAATTTTGATTCATTCCGCTAGAGGGCGCAGATGTGTGTGCCCATGAGCATTTTTGGGGCTATGGATGGGGGGATCTGAGTAGCCTGACGTGATAGCCAGGCCAGGTAGACAGCCGAGGTATTCAGGTCTGGTGCACAGCCCATCTCTTTCAACAAACCCGAAAATTTATTGCATAACGTTAGTCATTCTTAGCTGAGCACCCTTCTCCATTAAATCAAAATTTCAAAAACACAATTGATATTCAATACACAATGGGGCTTTTAAAAAAGATTGCTCCACATTTTACATTCTACATTTTGTAAATGCTGTTATGTGAACAGTAACTATTTGTACAGTAAGGACAACAGTTCCATAAGATCTTGTGAGTAAAGCACGAAGTTTATGATATGATGGTACAGCATTTTACAACACGGCTTTTCTACAGGAAGCATGCCAGCAGAGTACCTTCTTGACACAGAGGTATTACTCCACCATCTATCTGTTGATACTGGCAAACTAAGATTGTATAAGCATCTCAAATCTGTGTACACCATGGAAACTATCTACACACCAAAGACTTTGATATAAGATCAGCTATATGTAAGCTCAGAGTAAGCGCACATACGTTAGAAGTAGAAAGAGGTAGATACAAGCAATTACCTGTTAACGAGAGTATATGTAAATATTGTACAGGAAAAGCAGTGGAAGATGAAATGCACTTTATTTGTCATTGTCCACATTACAGTACCGAAAGAGACAAACTATTTAAACTAGTCAACAAAAGTTTTCCCAGCTTTGCACATCGTAACGAACTACAAAAAACTGTCTTCCTGTTAGCACCACGCAATGCATATGTCTCCCAAAATGTCGGGAATTTCATCCTCCACTGTATACAGAAAAGAAATCAAACCCAATAGTATTCATTTTAGATTAGAAGTATCACTTGTTTATGACCCTATTTCACTTAATGTCCACTTTGTTATTGTATCACTATCATCATTGTACTTTCATACATGTATTTTTGCAATTAGCCTTTGGGCATGAGTTTGCAATAAAGATTATTATTATTAATTAGCCAATTTGATAATCAAATGTGATTTAATGAATCTTTGAATGTCATCTTAAGTTTGCAGTAGCTGACCCACTTCTTAAGGCACTTTAGGAATATATTTTGCAGTACTTAACACCAGCCTCCAGAACAAAACAGAATAACAAAAAATTCTCTTCAATTGAAACCTATTGTCTCCTTAGAGCAGTGAGCAAAATCAAATGTTTGTTTTCAGTTGTCTGTCACATCTACTGGTACAGTACACCCTAGATATCTTCCAATAGTGTAAATGTCACCAACTCCTTGGGGAGCTCCACCTGCTCCACCTTGTGAGACAAGCCGTGTGTGCCGAGAGCCTTCCTCAGCACAGCCCGGCTCAGGCTCTTGAGAGAGGGGAGAATGTTCACCTGCTCTTCAATCCAGTCCATCGTGTCCACAAACCTCACCAGCAGGTCGGAGTGGTATGGAGGGGAATCAGGTATCTCCAACAGTATCTGTGCTTTGTACTTGAAGAGATGGGCCTTTTCCCTCAGGAGTCTTGCCTGCAGACTGCAGGGGTAGATCACTACTGCACTGGTGAGGAGGGTGAAGCACTTCCTGATCTCCCGCAGGTTGCACAGGCAGAGGTTTGCCATGTCTCTATCTGTGTACGCATCACAAATATTGTCCAGTACCCAGCTCATGAACACATCAAAAGTTACCACATCTAAATCCTTGATTGTGAACTGCCCCATGAAAAATCTAACCCCCTCCAGAACATCTCCTTCACCATCACTTAGGGTAGAAATACACTGGACAAACTCTGACATTTTGGGCTTGTATCCATTATCAAACAGCATCTTTAGTGTCATGAGTAGGCTGGTCATGTCTATACGATCCCCCTCATACTCCTGCTGAAGGCACTGCAGCAGGCTCTCGTGTAGACTGTGGTTTGCCAGCTTCAGGGACAGGTTGGCACCATTTTTCAAGAGGGTGTTGATGTTGCTGAAGTTCCTAAAAGCCCTTCTATCATTCTCGTCCTCCGTCTGCAGGATAGCGTGGGTCAGCACGCTGAAGCCATCTGACCTCCTGCCGTTGACGTCTGCACCTGCATCCACAAGCACCTGGATGCAGCTGTTGTCATACTTTGTGGTGGCTTCATGGAGTGGCTTGGTTCCAAAAACCTGCCAATACACACATCATTGGTTGGTCATTTCTTTACTGCTATACTCCACTCCCAAGTATGAAAACTGACAATAAGGTTCTTACTACACATTACAAACAATTCAGTTTAACACTGTAAGAGGATAGACGATATTTACCGGGGAGGGAGGGTCCGGTAAAAAAATTTCGATGGCCCTCCACCCGACCAAAATGTTTTTTCCATGGCCCTCCACCCGACCAAAATGTTTTTTTGATGGCCCTATCCCCAACCTAAAAAATTTTCGATGGCCCTCCCCTCCATTTTTTCTTGCCTTTTCCATTTCACACACTCTCTAAATCTATATGTATCAAATTGTTTACACTTTGTGTTTTTCGCCTTTTGTCCTATGGTCTGGCTGTATTTAGAAAGGATGTTTAACACGATGAATGTTTGTAAGGCACTTCTGTCTAGGAAAAAATGGTCTACTGTGTGTTTTGAGTGTCCTTCATATCACATTCAACAACAAACGCAACTTGCTAACTTCTTGAATTTTTCATCATACAATGTAAAGTTAGTGAACAACAGTGTTTTTGTGGGGGCGGTACACTGTGCCACTGCCAGTGGTACAAACTGCCAAGGGTTCATGGATTACTCTGTCACCTCTAACCTCTGGTTGCTAACGAGCTGACAAATCCAGACCTTCTCTACTAATCTTGGCTGGAAAATAACTTTCACTCTCCCAGACACTGGAGTCTTCCTGTCGGGCGCATCTAGAATCATTGTCTCTCTCAAAGACCATGGACAGCTGACTTTTCATTTTGATGACAGGAACACAAACATGTAGCACTTGATGTTGTTACACTCGTGCAGTAGCGGTAATAAGACTTACCTTTTCTGACACTTCTCCGATCTACGTTAGAAAAATATTCCCCCACTGGTAACATTATCCAAGATCACGCAAGAAAACATTGTATTTAAATGTTTTATCCCTTTTCTGTCCGGAACCATCATCGGTTTACAAAGCTGGAAGTACTGCAAGACTGATTTTGAAGTAATATGTTGTGGGGGGGGGGGGGGATAGGTACACAAGGACCCTTTTTTTCGATGGCCCTCCCCGCAGCTCAAAAAATTTTGCGATGGCCCTCCCCCAAGGCGAAATTTTTTTTCAATGGCCCTCCCCCCAGTGCACCAGCCCTCCCCCCAGTAAATATCGTCCAGTCCCTACTAGTAATCATTTTATCACAGTTCTATTCATGATGTTGACTTACTTATAATAACTGTGGTCCAAGCTATACTATAACTGCATTTAAAATTTAAAAGCTATTAGAGTTGGAGCTTTACATTAATCAAGTCATTAAAATACAGAACCCATCACACTTACAGTACAGTTGGCATTCACATTGGACCCATGTTGGATGAGCAGCTTCACCATCTCTGGGTGATCAGCAACAACAGCTTGGTACAGAGCTGTGCCATACACATCTGGGTCTGAAACATCATAGGATAGGCACAATGCAAATGACTGCACCACTGGACAATCATAATGAATATTTTCATTCTCGCTTTACTTTGTAGGAAAAAATTAACTTGATTCACCATCAGATCAGAACAGGTTTTGACGTTTTAGCTCCATGGTTGCACCATCAAAATTTAAACTGCACATTTGAAATAAATAGCTGCAGTCTACATGTAGGAGGTTATGCCTTTCAACTAGCCTCCGCTGCAATCTTTAGGGGGGTGCTAGGCCTCTGTTGCAGTCTTTAGGGGGGTGTAGTCTTTAGGGGGTGCTAGGCTCTCTTATACCAGAAAGGGAGTTGCTGAGAAAGGAAGTTTGCCGTGGAAAAGCAGGGCAAAACGCTTAAGAGAACCTAGCCAATGTTCAAAAGCGCAAGCCAGCGCTCCCCTCCCCCAAATAAAAACGGAGGGTAACCCTGTTCGGAGACTGTCTCCTTCTAACTGATGATAAATAAACACTGAAGCATTTAGTGACCAGTATACTTATTGTCTCAGTGGGAGATTTCATTGTCGACAAGACTTTAACTATAAGAAATACTATCACATATCAATCACCATTGAAAGTTGCCTTTGCTCCTTGCTGCAGGAGGATTTCTGCACATGGCAGACAGTTGGTAATGGCAGCATACACCAGCGCCACGCTGGCTGCCGTCACAAAGTTCTCATTCTTCCTCTTCAGGCTGATGGACAGGCTTCGGAAGTAGTCAGCCATGTCCTTTTCAGTTACTCTATTGAACACAAATACAATTGTATTGTTAGGAATCATATATCAAAGTGACCATTTCTGCATTTATAGTACAATGTTTGTGCCACTAATGAATATATACATACATTAATTAATAAGGCACAGACATGTATAACAATGGGAATATAGAATGTATTCTACAAATTATGACTGCTCCCTATTCTGACACCCATCAAGTTACAGTGGTCAACATTAGTGTAACGTCGGTATGATTGCTGTCACACTGTGATTGGTCAAAAAGGAAAATACTAGTAGGCTGATCTGAACCTGGCCATCCATTATTCACTTGACAAATATATAAAAAAGATAAAAGTTTCTCACATGACTTTTCTCTGTGCGGATGCGCCACTGGGAGGTGCCTCCGAGCCAGCCTGTGTTTTACAGTACAAACAATCATCAATGACATCCTTCAGCTGCTGGCTCAGCTTCCGGGTGGAGGCGTCCAACTTGGCTTCCTTACACAGGAATGGCATTGCACTAGCACAGGACGCTCAACTGGTGACAGAGTAGTCCCACAGATGTCTGAGACATTCCCGGAGCTGTGAAATATGATATAGAATTGCGTTACATTGTTCAACCTCCAGTGCCACTGCAACTTTTACTTAGTAGTATACGATTATAAGATTAGTACTATAGTATCCCTTTTTTTATGAAACTGCTGCTGGGATCCCTGTCACAGGTAGGCAGGAGTCGGATAGTCTTCGCACCGTGCTTCCATGCGGCTCTGTCTAGTGGGTTCACCTGTTAGACTGCACACGTTGATGTCTGTCAGTCCTAACACATTCCATCCATGGTGGTGGTGGGGGGGGGGGTGTTCACCAACTAACCATTACAACTGTTCGGACCTTCTGGCCCAGTGTTAGGTTACTAAGTTGGACAGGTTTGAATCCTAGGTGACTGTTTCAACTCGACCCTTCTAGTTTTAGACCCTCCAGAAGCTCCTGGGGAAATACCAGATCTACTCTAACGTTACTTACTCTACTCAACTTTATTTAAACTTCAACTCACACATTATTATCCACAATGCATACAGGAGGGTCTGTATGGGGGGTCCCGACAACGATTTACGCTAAATTCAGAAGAACCCCCTACGTATTACGCTAAATCAAGGAAGGCAATTACGTTAAATTTGGTCGCCTCGCTACGAATTACGTAGATAAGATGATTTTCCCTACGAATTACGGGAAATGAAATAGACTGCCTACGCCTTACGTAAAAGAGCATGCAGACCCTCATACAGCTAGCAGTGCATGCTCATTTTAACAACATTTTAACATTCAACAAACTTAAAGGAAATGCATGGATATAATATAATATAAGCGCGTTTCAATTAACCACTATTTGAACGTTACACTTACTAGGAAAATGTACAGATGTTGTTGATGGTTTTGCCCTTGTCCAAAGTCTATTTCTTCGTTGCACGTAGTCTCCTGGCTGTCTTTGTGACCCCTGGTCCGAAGTCTGCATATGGAGTGAACCTTAAGACTGGGCCGCTCTATTTAGCCTAGGGGGTAACTACTACAATTTGTTTTAGTCATAACGTCAATTAAATAGCACTTTATTAAACATATCAAATATAATTACATCTAAAATTTAGTTATATATTTTTATCTATTGAAAACAATTATGTGATCAATTTCAAGTTCCGTATTTATATAACATTATTTTTCACTCCCCTGGCAAATAAGATTGATCGACTATTCCAAAGGTCAAAAAAATCCAACATGGCGGGACCTTCAAAGAAGAAAATCAAACTCAGCGAAGCTGTGGATAAAGAAGACAAGAAGTTGGACTCATTTCTACAGTGGTGCGCCAAGGAAGACTTTCAGCTGAACCCGAAGGTAGTGGGATTCTGCAGAGGGTACTGTAGAGACTTGAGAAGGTACAGCAAAAGCCCATGTGTCCCGGTGATGAGGCCATTCCGATTTTTGTGGGGGTGTCCAAAGTTATATAACGAGTTAGATAATAGATTGGTCCCTTTCAATTAAGCTACACACATCCATGGAGTTAATGTCGAAAGACTCATACTGAGTCCCTCTTTACTGTGTAAGTTGCAAGCACCTTAAACGCTGTATCTACTGTGTTTTGCTTCCGATACTGAAGATTAATGCTGGCCAGTTCCCCCTCCCACACTGTACTAGTAGGGTAATCCAGAAATCTGAGGTAAGGAGCTTGAAAAAGCTTCCTTGATAGAGGCCAGTAGTCAATGAACTTCAATGAAGCAAGAGCTCTTACAGATAACAGCAACAGTTGAATTGAAACGCAAGAGGGGCGAGTAGAACAGAAAGAAACAATATGTACACATATCCTGACCGACCTGGGAGTCGAACCGGGGCCGTCAGATTAAAACACTACCAGCCTAACTGATTGAGCCAAAATCCTGACAGGCGTTTGGCATGTTCAGTTAGCTCTACTTGAACCCCCACTGTTACCCTACTCCCCCTTTTCTTTTTTAAGATTTGTCCTCGAATCCTTGAGTCCGATATCCCAGTGGGCAGGCATATCTCCAGCCTTTTAATCACCAGGGTCGACATGGGAACCAGTGAAACGCAAGAGGGGCGAGTAGAACAATACGAAACAATATATACAAATATCCTGACCGACCCGGAAATCGAACCCGGGCCGTCAGATTACAACACTGGCAGCCTAACTGATCGAGCCAAAAGCCTGACAGGCATTTGGCATGGTCAGTTAGCGCTACTTGAACTCCGATTTATACTTGCAGAAGTGCTTATATACTAGTAATGCACAACAAAGGCGTTCTGCCTTAACACCTCAAATGACCTCAAACGGCTCTAATATGTAGTGTGAATGGGGCAACAACCTTGTATACATTGTTTATGTATTTGTGAATTTAAAAAATGCAGCAAGTCCTAACTATTTACCAGTTAATTTGATTTAATCCACTGGTTTCCAGACCCCAATAAATGCGTATGACAGCAGTCCCATGACTCATGAAAACATGAAGAGTACTATAACACGTGATACGTCTCTAGTCCTATTGTATAATTCCCGACCCATGTTCTACATGAACCTGTCAGTAACGTTTTGTAAAGCTGCACATGACACGAAACCCGTGTGAGCTGAGCTCAAATCTTGCACTGTACATGTAACTGAGATGAAAACTCTTTTCTCAAGTGACCATCTAGCCTGGGCACCATCCTATACCTGGGCTCCTTACACTCGCTGCCCTTTAATTAAATCTCCAAGCAGATTTTGCTGTGGCAGAATATAGTACTAGTATCCTAAGCTGGAGCAGGAGTTTAGCTAGCAGCAGTTTTCCACCACGGTGGAATAAAACTCCTCTGCTGGCTAAACTCCTTTCCCAGCTTATGATACTATACCGCGAGATCTGCTTGGAGATTACTGCCCTTAGGCCACATCTGACTGAGTACTTGGTACAGCACCACCCCTGGTTAGTCAGAATTTTATGCTTGGCAGACAATCTGCTCCCCAGGGATAATTGTCAGGGCATCGGAGTGCAGCTCCCTCGTTTAATTTCCCTCTTTTAAGTTTAAAAAAATCCTCAGGAGACTATCAAGCCTTTTGTGGGAACAAGTTAGCATGAAAGTTGAACTGACA
Source organism: Branchiostoma floridae (assembly GCF_000003815.2). Lineage (NCBI taxonomy): Eukaryota > Metazoa > Chordata > Leptocardii > Amphioxiformes > Branchiostomatidae > Branchiostoma > Branchiostoma floridae. Next base: position 78,299 of record NC_049979.1, read on the forward strand.
TTCACAGGGCAGAGCCGAGGATAAAGCAAGAAACAATATCAATGCTAACATTTCTGTACTTGTACAAACTTTGATTCTGCTTGGGGAGATCAGTATTTATTACCTAGGCTACAAGACTGCCTCTCTCCAATCAAGGAGGTTCCAATACAAACTTTCCAATTAAAGTTTGGCTGCTGAATGGCAGACTTTGTGATTGATCCTGCATGCTCATTTTTCAGGCACCCTCCCTGTGGAAATTAACATATTGCCAGCAATCCAATTGTAGCTACGGTCATTAGCTTGCTCTAACAAAGTACCATGTTGTCCCTTTATTTATGCCACTTGTGCAACATGGAGTGTCCTTACTTCTAATAAAGTTCTATTGCCATTGATAGGCCATCTCAATCTACCAGCCTTAGAGTAGACTTTGTAAGACTTGGTCAGAGCATGGGACCACTGCGCCGTTGTTCCCTCTTTAAACAAGAATGGCAATACAAACATGATTGAAATGGGGACGATTGTTACAGTCTTACTGGAGGTAAACATGAGACACATAACCAAGCCTGGGAAAGAAAGGGCTGGATGTTTAGTCCTGTGGTTACTTTACGTTTTATTTTTGCTGGATTTTTCTCTTTTTTTTCGACTTAGTGCATTAGTTTTAGGGTCTCTAGAGGATGTGGCCTAAGCTATTAAAATGTTGATGTTAAACCCTCTACAGACTAGTCTTCATTGTGCATTCACAGGTCCATGTTGGGCGAGAAGGGTCCTGTGCCCAGTATGGCATGGTGGCACAGGAGGAGCTGGAGGAAGGAGAGTGTTTGTTTAAGGTGGACAAGTCCGCTGTGCTCAGCACTGAAACAACTGAAATTGCACATCTCCTGAAAGAAGGTGAAATGAAATATTTGCAATAAAATCAAAATTTAACATACAGTTTATTTAACATACAGTTTATTTAGATTCAAAAAAGGTTTTGTCAGATAAACATGTAGAAACAACTACATGTATACCCTCTGTCTTTATATTAGGCCTATTTAGTTAAGACCAATGACTAAGGGCTATCTGCATGCAAGGGCATGAAACGTATGTTGAAATGAATGGTGGGAATGTAATGAGTGTAAGAAATAGCCTTTATTAAGTTCCCTGTTTGGAGGGGGGCGAGAGTAGTTAGAATCTGTCCGTGTCTTTTTCTCCTGTCATGAGATGTTGTTTCTCCTGCCAGGAGAGACCAGTCTCCACGGTGCCAGTCTCCATGGTGACAGTGGCTGGGTGCCCCAGATACTGGCTCTCATGTACGAGTACACTCTAACCAAACCGGTGTTTCTCCTGCCAGGAGAGACCAGTCTCCATGGTGACAGCGGCTGGGTGCCCCAGATACTGGCTCTCATGTACGAGTACACTCTAACCAAACTGGTGTTTCTCCTGCCAGGAGAGACCAGTCTCCACGGTGGCAGTCTCCACGGTGACAGCGGCTGGGTGCCCCAGATACTGGCTCTCATGTACGAGTACACCAACCCCAACTCCAGATGGAGGCCATACCTGCAGCTGGTGCCAGATTTCTCACAGCTAGATCAGCCCATGTTTTGGACAGAGTAAGTTTTTATTGTAACGTCTGACATGTATTACGATGTAGTTGGAATAAACTGTTTTGATACTTTGTCACGTTATGTATAGATTGCACACGTGACTACTGAGTGAGTGAGCAGTGGATCACAGGTTACAGAAATTATGATCCACTCCTCACTGCTGTTTAGTATCTACATAAAGTGACGTCAGCAGCAGTTGATTGTTCATTCCGTGACAAAGACATGGAGTTGATCAGTTGAAAATTATTGGAATGCCAATCCAATTTTTTGCACACTAAAAATTATACAGTTAACTTTTTTTAATACTAATTATAGTAGCCGATGACCAAGGTAACTTTGCAGCTGCTCTTTGATTTTGCACGGGCATAAACTGTGGTGAGGAGTGGACAGGTTAGAGAGCACAGCTTATTGTGGAACTGTACCTGCATCTACCTACTTTCCAGATAATTTGCTATCATTAGTTTGTCAATGTATGACTATGGCCACTCTGCTATCATTAGTTTGTTAATGTATGACTATGGCCACTCTTGAATAGCCAGTAGAAGCCATTTGAAAAGTTATGTTGACAATCAGTGTTAATACACTCTCTTGCCCCAGACAACTTTTAATTTTATGTTCCTTGTGATGAATTCCTGTGTCTTCTTCTATTACAGAGATGAAATAGAAAGAGACTTGTGCAATACAGGCATACCAGAAGCGAGCAGTAGTGACTTAACGAAGATGAAGCTGGAATATACTTCGTTGGCACTACCATTTATCAGGAAGCACAGACACATCTTCAGGTAGAATTCTTCTGAAATAAGTTCTGAATCTGTCGATTCAATTTTCTGCCTGTAAAATTTTTCATTGATATAGTTAACAAGGAGAAGGATAAATGAAGCCGAACTATCAAGGTCGTTTGTTACAACTTCTGTTTCAGTGAGGAGGTGCATTCCTTTGAACTGTACAAGCGAATGGTGGCCTTCATAATGGCATACAGCTTCTTTGAGCCAGTGAGTGATGAAGATGGCCAGGGGGATGAAGATGGCCAGGGGGATGAAGATGGCCGGGGGGATGAAGATGGCCGGGGTGATGAAGATGGCCGGGAGGATGAGGGGGGCAAGTCGTCCCTGCCGCTGATGGTTCCCATGGCTGATATCCTGAACCACGTCGCCAAGAACAACGCCCAGCTGGAGTGGGATGCGGACTGTCTGAGGATGGTCACCACCAGGACAGTGGCTGCTGTGAGTTAATCCTAACCCTTAACTGTCTATGGTTGGTCACCACCAGGACAGTGGCTGCTGTGAGTTAATCCTAACCCTAACCCTACTGTCTATGGTTGGTCACCACTAGGACAGTGGCTGCTGTGAGTTAATCCTAACCCTAACCCTACTGTCTATGGTTGGTCACCACCCGGATAGTGGCTGCTGTACCCTACTGTCTATGGTTGGTCACCACCCGGACAGTGGCTGCTGTGAGTTAACTGTGTGTGTGCGTGTGCGTACGTGTGGTGTGTGTGTGTATGTGAGTGCGTGTGCTTGCGTGTGCTTCTGAGCGTGTGTGTGTGCGCGCGCGCGTGTGTGTGTGTATAAACTCTCTGCGGATGGTGACCACCAGAACAGTGGCTGCTGTGAGTTAACTGTGCATGTGCCTGTGTGTGTATGTGTGTGAGTGTCTGTGTCTGTGTCAAAGTTCACCTGTGCTATCAAATGGAAAAGCTATCATAATAGTTCTGCCATTGAAAATAATGACTGGGCAAACTAAAAGGGATATATTTAAAAAAATAAAGTCACTGCATTTTGTCATTTTTCTGCATTATGAGTTGAATCTACCTTATTACACTGCACAGCAATATTCACAACGTATGGATTAAACTTCATTGTGCTGTGAGGACATCTTGGAATATGTGCACTTCCCACCACCACTGTAGTCCGCCATTTTATCCAACTCTTTGACAAAACAAGGAACGCTCTAGAACACGTTCAGTTGTTTACTCAAATCATTACCGAAGTTTGTTGAAAGTCCTTGTTGATTTTAAATTTTGGAACAATTGTTGTTTTTTGGGCGCCAAAATCTTACAATATATCCCTTTAAGGTTTGGCTATAGCCCGTATATCTTTGGCAAGTGAATTTTGCCAGCACATCATCTGTGTGTATCAGTATCAGCAAGGACGTTATATGAGATATAACGTATCAGTCTGTGCAGAGTCATGTCTGCAAGACAAGATGATGAAGAGGCATGGAGCTGGCAGTGATGATCCACCACATGTGGTCCATCATTAGTAATAGTCCACTGTATCCTGTCCGTCATCATGAAGGAACATTTATCATAAGTTACAACTATTTATATCATGCCACTGTATTGACTGTGGTGCAGTTTAAAGTGCATCTCAAACCATATATTTGTTACTGTGGTTCTGAGGGATGTACATGTACATTGTAATCTGAAGTTCTGGATGTGAACTTTCTTCATTTAGAGGCTGCCTTCACTTGGTTTTGTCCCCATGCAGGGTGAGGAGGTCTGTAACACTTGGTTTTGTTCCCATGGTGAGGAGGTCTGTAACACTTGGTTTTGTTCCCATGCAGGGTGAGGAGGTCTGTAATACTTGGTTTTGTCCCCATGCAGGTTGAGGAGGTCTGTAACACTTGGTTTTGTTCCCAGGCAGGGTGAGGAGGTCTGTAACACTTGGTTTTGTTCCCATGGTGAGGAGGTCTGTAACACTTGGTTTTGTCCCCATGGTGAGGAGGTCTGTAACACTTGGTTTTGTCCCCATGCAGGGTGAGGAGGTCTGTAACACTTGGTTTTGTTCCCAGGCAGGGTGAGGAGGTCTGTAACACTTGGTTTTGTTCCCAGGCAGGGTGAGGAGGTCTGTAACACTTGGTTTTGTTCCCATGCAGGGTGAGGAGGTCTTTAATACTTTCGGCCAACTGGCCAACTGGCAGCTGCTGCACATGTATGGCTTTGCTGAGGCCTGGCCAGAAAACATCTATGACACAGTGAGTATAGCCAGGTTCTGGATAGTACAAGTTATTTATTGTACCATTATACAATATTTTCATTCTAGAGTTATATAATGTGGACAAAAACAGATTTCATTAGATATGCCTGTTCTTAACATTTGTTGGTAATACCGGTGGATATTGTTTTAATGAATCGAGATTGATGTAATACACAATCAGTAGTACTCATGGGTATCACATAAAATTTTGCTTTAACAAAGTGTTGTTGATGTGCAGTTAACCAGACAAGAAAACAAGAATCCGAACTGTCTCTAGGTGTGTGTGTGTGCGCACGTGCATGTGTGTGTGTCAAATTGTCATGGTAAGATAATCCAAGAGGTCATGCGATAGCTTCTTATGGCTTTCATGGACAGTGTTAATGCTTGGACAGCGTCGAGGTAATGACACTGTTCTATCTAGATTGATCTAGAGGGATCTGGTCATCAGGGGTAGTGACCGGACCCTAGCCCTACAATTACATTCAGTACATGTAGGGATACATCAAACAGCCATAGCTTACTGCAGCATGTAGGGATACATCAAACAGCCATAGCTTACTGCACTACATGTAGGGATACATCACGCAGCCATAGCTTACTGCAGCATGTAGGGATACATCAAACAGCCATAGCTTACTGCAGCATGTAGGGATACATCAAACAGCCATAGCTTACTGCACTACATGTAGGGATACATCACGCAGCCATAGCTTACTGCAGCATGTAGGGATACATCAAACAGCCATAGCTTACTGCACTACATGTAGGGATACATCACGCAGCCATAGCTTACTGCAGCATGTAGGGATACATCACGCAGCCATAGCTTACTGCACTACATGTAGGGATACATCACGCAGCCATAGCTTACTGCAGCATGTAGGGATACATCACGCAGCCATAGCTTACTGCACTACATGTAGGGATACATCACGCAGCCATAGCTTACTGCAGCATGTAGGGATACATCAAACAGCCATAGCTTACTGCACTGTCAAACAGTGACCTGTTTTTCTAAGTTTGATCAATACTCCAGTGTTAGAGCCAAACTGGGCAAACTATGTTGTTTCTTCCCACTGGTCCCTTCAATTGCCAGTCAGTTAATGGTAGACAAGCACATCAACACAGGAACCACATGTGTCACAATGGAAACTTATTCTATAGGTCAGTAGATCCCAGTATGACCTCTGCTATCATGCCAGGCCCCTCGCTGTCAGCATGAATTCGCTCACACATGATGTTGCATCTTGTCTGAGGTATGAACTGATGGAGTTGTCAGGTCTGGTGCACCATCAATTCTAACTGGAGGGAGATACCCGGGGTAATTGAGCCATGAAGGAGCCTAAGACGTGGAGTTGATAGGCTGCAAATGGTGGGCTGTCAGTTGGGCGCTGTTTGATGTATGATGGGAGTAATGCCTCAAATGTACTGTCTGACCTTCAGTAAACTGAGAGGAGTGTCAGTCATGCAACAGCAGCTTTGGGGCCTGAAGCACTGTGTGAGTCTTACTTCCAACATGGGGGAGCCTCCTGAAGACATAGCCATTGATGGCTGAATAGAGAATAGACTGTATGGTTTGGATGAGGTTGAAGTATATGTAATGTAATGTTGTGTCTTACAATCTCCCATACGCAGTGGTACAGGTGAATGTACTGCAAAGTCCCATGCCCAGTGGTGTAGAATACAAAATGAACTGAAATGGAGAACATGCAATCAATAAGGCCACCAGGTACTATCTTTCAAAGAACAAGAATCCATGTTGCCCTTATAGCTATTCTTGGAAAAGAGATGCCCTTTATGAGCTGTTTCTGAGAAACAGTCACTCCCCAGGCTCAAAGACTATTCAGGGATTTAGCCATGTTTAGGATAGCAATACCCTAGACTTAAGTGCTATTCTGAAACCTTCAAACATAGGCTGCAGAAGTACATGTGTAGACCTTGACCTATTTTCTGTGGATGCTGGGCATCAGTGTGACATTGAGGAATGAGTTCTGGGTACCATTAGTGGCATTTTTAGATGCCTCGTCTCACTCCCAAATGCCAGAAGGTCACAGTTCTCCAGGCAGTGCATCAAACACGATGAGGGCTATCATAACTTTGCAAGATAAACCTGGGAGGAAATTTGTCTACAACTGGTTCATTTTCGGTTCAACTATTACCGGAAGAATTTAACCTTTCATCTGGCAAAAAGCTGTTTTGTTATTCTGTGTGACTTACAGTAATGGAGACAATAATCAAAACAAATCAACAATAAATAAGATAAACAATTTGTGTGAACGTTAAACCGGAGAGTGAGTGTGAGTATTATTCTGATTTCTTACTGTTGTCACTCACCGTGCAAGGAATTAATGCAACAAACACATTCATGTAAACTGATAAGAACAGGATATTTTACATTTTTTTCTGTGTTTTTTATGGTTAAGTTTTATTTTGAATTTTTTTTCAGATGTTCTTTCTTACTCCTGATCCTCCAGACTTTCTGGTCTTTCCTTCAGCATTGTAAATCTCATATTCTGTCTTTGAGTAATACTTTTTATGTGAGAAAGCACATCTACAATAACGTCTGTTGAAGTCCGCCTGTTTTTGCCATGTTGTTCTTCAACTAGACCAGCATGCAAGCAAAACTTCTTTTATTATAGTATGGTTGACGCTCTAAAAATGGCAAAAAATGCAAAGTTATTCTAAAGTAAAGGCCTTTGTAAAATATGTGAAAATGCAAATTTCAGGTCATTTGGCCCTGGAACGACTGCGATAAGTCATGCACCATAGGGAAAACAATATATAATGTATTTCATGGTATGGAATAAAAGATAAGAAAAAAATTAATTTCGAATTAGAAACAGTGGAAAAAAGACAAAAGATTTCATGTTTTATCTTTCCAATCCCGAAGAAGTAATAGAATTTGGCATTTGTAAAACCTGCCCTACCCCAACTGTGCTTCACACCCACTGCATTGGGAGACAGGTTTGCTGTCAAAGCCTTGCTGATGACAAATTGATGTTAAGAGCCTTATTTATCACAATTAACATAACATAGCCTCCATTTCGTCAGGTCTGACGATACAAAACCTATTTAAAAACTCTTACTTGCCCTCGGGTGTGTTCATTGAGAAGGCAAAGGCTGCCAGGTGCCTCATGTATGTCTTTTGTTTAATGATAAGGTGAAGGAAAGTCAAACTCTGAATGCAGAGCGAGTAGTTCATTAGACATCTAGGCTGTATCTGCCTTAAGTCTCAAACTATATACTTCACCTTATCATTTAAAAAAAGTAATTTATAACCTTCTTGTTTGGAAGAAACTAAAACCACAGGTCGGATTCCATCCCCTAAAAATGTCTTGTCACCTGAGAAGAATTCAAATACTTAGTAGCATAATATATAACAATGCAGTTCCCAGGATTATAATTGGGCAAGTGAAGCCAGCTAAAGCCAGACCCCCTGACAGATCAGGCCAAATGGCTAGTCACTCTACTGTGTGAGGTGGTTTATCACCCCACCCAGTAACAAGCATTACATTTTGAGTAAGAAGGCCTTAACATTTAGATCAGCCACATGTGAGCCAAGAAATTTGTGATGCTGAACAGTTTTACTGACTTGCATAAGAAATGATTTTATGTTGTCACCTTGCTTACCAAAATGTTTTACGATAATGACTGTATATTATGTTATGATT
>NC_049979.1:93837-119186 GCF_000003815.2 Branchiostoma floridae
ACCAACCTCTGCTTGGAGAGTAAATTAGTCATAATAATAGAAAAAATGTTTGCAGTGGTTTTAAGTTCACGGTGAAGTGGTCACCGCGAAAACCGCGAACATAAAACCACCGCAAACATTTCTCATTTTACAGTAATGATCTGTGAGTTACATGTATATGGATGAAACGTGACTTTACCACTTACAATATTTGAGTGTGGATTATCAGACAGGTAATGTCAGTGATAAGTGAGTGTGGATTATCAGACAGGTAATGTCAGTGATAAGTGAGTGTGGATTATCAGACAGGTAATGTCAGTGATAAGTGAGTGTGGATTATCAGACAGGTAATGTCAGTGATAAGTGAGTTTGCTCCCACTGGCGGGACATTTCCCAGTCAGGGTTATTAACCTTGGATATGGATGAAAAGAGGGAAGCTCTTAAGTCCATTTGGTCAGACATTTATCTTGTTCTTACATGTGACACATGGATATGGGTTAGCAGGTTTCTGTCCAATTCCTTTTTGGAAAATTGGCCTGAAGCACCAAAAATGCGAGGAGCCAAACTCGCTTTAAGTTTTTGCTTACCTCAGTGAAGTAATTATGGTTTGTTGTGTGGGCTAAGGTAAATTGTTGTGTGGGCTAAGGTAAAGGGTTGTGTGGGCTGAGGTAAAGGGTTTGTTGTGTGGGCTAAGGTAAAGGGTTTGTTCTGTGGGCTAAGGCTAAGGTAAAGGGTTTGATGTGTGGGCTAAGGTAAAGGGTTTGTTGTGTGGGCTAAGGCTAAGGTAAAGGGTTTGATGTGTGGGCTAAGGCTAAGGTAAAGGGTTTGTTGTATGGGCTAAGGCTAAGGTAAAGGGTTTGTTGTGTGGGCTAAGGTAAAGGGCTTGTTGTGTGGGCTAAGGTAAAGGGTTTGTTGTGTGGGCTAAGGTAAAGGGTTTGATGTGTGGGCTAAGGCTAAGGTTAAGGGTTTGATGTGTGGGCTAAGGTAAAGGGTTGTGTGAGCTAAGGTAAAGGGTTTGATGTGTGGGCTAAGGTAAAGGGTTTGTTGTGTGGGCTAAGGTAAAGGGTTTGTTGTGTGGACTAAGGTAAAGGGTGTTATACCCACAAGTGTAACATCTTTAAAGCCCGTTTCCATGTCCAGCCACTTGTTTAGTACTTGGTTATCACGGTTGTTTATTATCAAGTCCAACTTTCTCTGTTTGTTTGTGGATATCCCAAAACCAGTGTTAAGGAGTGTATTTGTGTTTGCAGGTGGATATCCTGATGCAGGTGTTAACTCTGTTTGCAGGTGGATATCCCAATGCAGGTGTTTACTCTGTTTGCAGGTGGATATCCCGATGCAGGTGTTTACTCTGTTTGTTTATTTGTTTGTTTGTTTGTTTGCAGGTGGATATCCCGATGCAGGTGGTGCTGGAGGAGGCCAGACGAGCGGCAGGCCCTGATGATGCCCAGTTGCTGGAAGAAAAGTGGCAGTTCCTGGAAGACCAGGTAAAGAACAGTGTTGGTAAAGAACAGTGTTGGATTATAGATGTCACTCAACACACACAGACTTATATGAAAATCAAAGAAGGGAAGATCCTCAAGGTAGTAATTGGTATTTTGAACCCTCCCTGGAAAGATTTAAGAGCTAACGATGGCTGTGACTGTTAATTATAGGACCCAGTTATAGGACCCAGGCAGTAAGCTAATGATGGCTGTTATAGGACCCAGGCAGTAAGCTAACGATGGCTGTGACTGTTATAGGACCCAGGCAGTAAGCTAACGATGGCTGTTATAGGACCCAGGCAGTCAGCTAACGATGGCTGTGACTGTTATAGGACCCAGGCAGTAAGCTAATGATGGCTGTTATAGGACCCAGGCAGTCAGCTAACGATGGCTGTTATAGGACCCAGGCAGTCAGCTAACGATGGCTGTTATAGGACCCAAGCAGTCAGCTAACGATGACTGTTATAGGACCCAGGCAGTAAGCTAACGATGGCTGTGACTGTTATAGGACCCAGGCAGTCAGCTAACGATGGCTGTGACTGTTATAATGTATTGCAGGCTTTAGTCATGACCTCATGTTTCATTGTTAAGTTGGCTTCTTGCTGCCGTTTCTGGTTGACCTAGATTCCTCTTCACGGGCCATCAGGGGCAGACTGTGTCAAACCTTATGGCCATCCTGGGACCTGCGTTCTGCTGTAAGCCCAAATGGCTACAGGTATTGATTCTCCCACCTAATGTGCTTGACTTTAACAGGAGGCACACCTGACAGGGGGCACACTTACACTAGCATATCGCTTCTCCATCTGGGGAACAACTTCTCATCCCAACAGGCATTAAAGGCTGCTGTAATCTGTGGCAGAAGGGATCAGATGTCTGACACGGGGCATTTAGGTCACAGACTGCCTGAGGCAAAATCCATGTATTTTGACATTATCTGATGTGGTTGTCTAAACGTACCAGCCTGGGTACCATCCGGGTAGTAGTTTGCTCCTATGTTCGCTTCTGCTACCCGTCTGGGGACCTGCACATTCAAACCATTTGGTGCTAATATCAGTTAAATGAGAGAATTAAGGAATGGGTTCTAGAGAGCTCGGTCAATGATAACAGACCCTCCCGTAAGCGGACAGAGGGCATTTTGGGTGTTGGAAGGCCTGTTCGAACGAGGGCTTGAACCTATTCCTTAATTTTCTCATCTGTAGGGACCAATCAGCGACCTCGTCCAAAATGAAGTATTTAGAACTTTTGTAGATGTTCCTTTGTTCAGTTATTCTCTTGGAATGTTTTGACAAAAGTGCCCCTGTAGTTCGAAATTCAGTGTTAGGTGGCTGTATCTTGGCCTGACGTTGAAAGCTATCTGCGACCCAAATGTCAAGACTGTATCATGTCCGGGACAAGAGATATATTGAAAAACTGCGATGATCGAATATACTCTGAAAAAGTCTGGAAACACAAAAGATAGAAATTTGCAGCATTACTGATTTAGGTTGGTAGGAATGGACAGATTTGCTGAATTGTGTTAAAACACCATCATTAACTTTAAAGCAACCACCTGGACAGCGGTTGTAACATTAGATGACTACCGAGTTATCTAAATTCCCCTGATGACCTGTGGTACATTAGATGACTACCGAGTTATCTAAATTCCCCTGATGACCTGTCCTACTTCAGCCAATGATAAATCAGCTAAAAGCAAGAAGGGATGTAAGACGGCTGGCTTACTGGTGTTATCTGGATCCATTTGTACGGCTTTAAGCCGACAGATGCACACTATGGTAACTTGCCAGGGTTGTCATCAGGCTTTTGTAGGAGACAGTCTCCTTTCACTTTCCCATGTGAATTAAGTGACTTAATGAGTCCTTTTGAAATGTATAATATCTAATATAAAACCCTCCATACCTCCTGATGCCTGTAGAAGATATGAATATAACATTCAGTCTTAATATAATGGATGGTGGAAGCAGGATATCAAATTATTACATGGAATCATCAGGTGCCTCCGGAGACTGTGAGAGCAATCAGCCCCCAGGCACATCCTGAGAGAGCGTAACTAGTTTCACTTCCGTCCTTCCCAGGCACATCCTGAGAGAGCGTAACTAGTTTCACTTCCGTCTTTCCCAGGCACATCCTGAGTAACTAGTTTCACTTCTGTCCTTCCCAGGCACATCCTGAGTAACTAGTTTCACTTCTGTCCTTCCCAGGCACATCCTGAGAGAGCGTAACTAGTTTCACTTCCGTCCTTCCCAGGCACATCCTGAGAGAGCGTAACTAGTTTCACTTCCGTCCTTCCCAGGCACATCCTGAGAGAGCGTAACTAGTTTCACTTCCGTCCTTCCCAGGCACATCCTGAGTAACTAGTTCCACTTCTGTCCTTCCCAGGCACATCCTGAGTAACTAGTGTCACTTCCGTCCTTCCCAGGCACATCCTGAGAGAGCATAACTAGTTTCACTTCTGTCCTTCCCAGGCACATCCTGAGAGAGCGTAACTAGTTTCACTTCCGTCCTTCCCAGGCACATCCTGAGAGAGCGTAACTAGTTTCACTTCTGTCCTTCCCAGGCACATCCAGAGTAACTAGTTTCACTTCTGTCCTTCCCAGGCACATCCTGAGTAACTAGTTCCACTTCTGTCCTTCCCAGGCACATCCTGAGAGAGCGTAACTAGTTTCACTTCTGTCCTTCCCAGGCACATCCTGAGTAACTAGTTCCACTTCCGTCCTTCCCAGGCACATCCTGAGAGAGCGTAACTAGTTTCACTTCTGTCCTTCCCAGGCACATCCAGAGTAACTAGTTTCACTTCCGTCCTTCCCAGGCACATCCTGAGTAACTAGTTTCACTTCCGTCCTTCCCAGGCACATCCTGAGTAACTAGTTTCACTTCCATCCTTCCCAGGCACATCCTGAGAGAGCGTAACTAGTTTCACTTCCGTCCTTCCCAGGCACATCCTGAGAGAGCGTAACTAGTTTCACTTCCGTCCTTCCCATTCCCAGGCACATCCTGAGTAACTAGTTCCACTTCCGTCCTTCCCAGGCACATCCTGAGAGAGCGTAACTAGTTTCACTTCTGTCCTTCCCAGGCACATCCTGAGTAACTAGTTTCACTTCCGTCCTTCCCAGGCACATCCTGAGTAACTAGTTTCACTTCCGTCCTTCCCAGGCACATCCTGAGTAACTAGTTTCACTTCCGTCCTTCCCAGGCACATCCTGAGTAACTAGTTCCACTTCCGTCCTTCCCAGGCACATCCTGAGTAACTAGTTCCACTTCCATCCTTCCCAGGCACATCCTGAGTAACTAGTTCCACTTCCATCCTTCCCAGGGTGCCGTGAGCGAGAGCGGATCCTTTATTGCAGGGATGGAAGGGATCCTGACTGAAGAGGAGGTCTGCGAGTCCTTAAAGGTAGGTTTCTACACTTTAAGGTAGGTTTCTGCACTTTAAGGTAGGTTTCTGCACTTTAAGGTAGGTTTCTGCACTTTAGGGTAGGTTTCTACACTTTAAGGCAGGTTTCTACACTTTAAGGTAGGTTTCAACACTTTAAGGTAGGTTTCTGCACTTTAGGGTAGGTTTCTACACTTTAAGGTAGGTTTCTACACTTTAAGGTAGGTTTCTACACTTTAAGGTAGGTTTCTACACTTTAAGGTAGGTTTCTACACTTTAAGGTAGGTTTCTACACTTTAAGGTAGGTTTCTGCACTTTAGGGTAGGTTTCTACACTTTAAGGTAGGTTTCTGCACTTTAAGGTAGGTTTCTACACTTTAAGGTAGGTTTCTGCACTTTAAGGTAGATTTCTACACTTTAAGGTAGGTTTCTACACTTTAAGGTAGGTTTCTGCACTTTAAGGTAGGTTTCTGCACTTTAAGGTAGGTTTCTGCACTTTAAGGTAGGTTTCTGCACTTTAAGGTAGGTTTCTGCACTTTAAGGTAGGTTTCTGCACTTTAAGGTAGGTTTCTGCACTTTAAGGTAGGTTTCTGCACTTTAAGGTAGGTTTCTACACTTTAAGGTAGGTTTCTGCACTTTAAGGTAGGTTTCTGCACTTTAAGGTAGGTTTCTGCACTTTAAGGTAGGTTTCTGCACTTTAAGGTAGGTTTCTGCACTTTCAGGTAGGTTTCTACACTTTAAGGTAGGTTTCTGCACTTTAAGGTAGGTTTCTAGACTTGAATACTGAGGCTAGAGAGGGTCATAGTTGAAGTCCATCAGTGATGCCCCAGTAGGGGTGGGTGGTTCGAGGGTTTTAAAGGAAAAGTTTGAAAAAGTCACAGATGTTCCAAAGTGTTAAATAAACATATTATCATTTTTTCCAAAGTTCAAGTTGAAAGTTATCTGGTGGGTAGAAGTCATTCTGGATAAAGTTGAATTTTGTGTTATATGATGGGGCAATGCTACACCACAATTATGCCACATGCTTCTACTTTGATCTTAGCACACAGTAGCATCATTAGGAATCATTGCATGAAATTACCAATTTAAAGTTTATCAAAGGATGACGTTAAACCTTGGTTGGTTTGGGACATGATATTTGCTTGTCAGAAGTGGTTTGACATAACTTGTTCTAACCAAGGTTTACTTGCCTGTGACAGGTTCTGTTTTTACTTGCCTGTGACAGGTTCTGTTTATGAGTGAGGAAGAGTTCAGGGAACACCAGGAGAAAGAAGGATGCTGTGACTGTTGTTCTAACCAAGGTTTACTTGCCTGTGACAGGTTCTGTGTATGAGTGAGGAAGAGTTCAGGGAACACCAGGAGAAAGAAGGATGCTGTGACTGCTGTGCCAGTGAGGAGGAAAGGTCACTGTCCTACGGTAGGCTGCTGAGTAGCAAATTCACAGTCCATGAGCTTTGTCAGGTCAATCCATGCGGAGTTATGGTCAATATTAATCAGAACGTATCAGTCATTACATCAGGGGGAGGTAATGAAAATTTATGTTTACAAATGACACCAGTAAAACAGATTCAATCATATATCATTTTGATATCATAGATAGACAAGAATTTGGCAACCTCATACCTCCATGAAATATTTAGAGCTTTTGTAAATTTTATACAAATGCTTGCACATTTACATGATTTATGCATGGTGATGTTCATCATTGACTAACATACACATGTCACAAGTATAAAATTCCCGTCATTAATCATTAATTGGTTTTTCAAATATTATGCAAATCGGTTCAAAATTAGCATATTTGGTGTCCTCTTATGTTCCATCTATTTATTGAAGTCCAGTTATTGAAAACAATGAAATTATGCAATTTCCACATTAATTATGCAAATCAAGTCCTCATTTGCATAAGCCTCCCTAACTGCCTCTGCCTCCCCCCCCAGACCAGCTGCCGAACCTGCCCGAGGCCTGGAGAAGCCTGCTGGCTGCAGCTGCGAGGCTCTGCATGGGGAAGTACAGGAACACTTTACAGACGAACGAGCAACTGCTGAGCAAGGAGAGCTGGGGAAAACTGAGCAAGCGTCAGCAGTGGTCCTTACTGGTCTGTTATGGTCAGCAGAAGCTGCTCCACAGGATTATAACCTCTTGTTTACCAGAAGCTAGTCAGTAGAAAAAGATTTATGTTGCCTGTGATAAACTTTGATTCTGTGGAATCAAGATGTCAGCTTACAAACATGTACATGCATGTGTGATAAAATATGGTGTACATAAGTAAGCTACCAGTAAATACATTGTGATCTGTTTGGGTAGGTTGGCTGATAACACATTGAACAGTGTTTATATGTGGACTATATGGGAAAATATGACACAAAGGTTTATACCCTTTCCCACCTGTCAACTGCTGGTACAGCCCTATGGCGGCGATGATGATGATGATGATGACAGCCCTACATGCTCTCCACATCGTTAGTAGTTGCAGGCCCGTGGTCATGACAATCACTTGATGGCCTTGAACTGTTGATTATAATAAAAGTTTGACCTACATGTACTGGGTAGTATCATTGAAGTAATCATACAAGTCCAAACAGGCCAGTGACTGTCAGTTCCTTTATCAGCAGTCAGGCTGAAGCCTGAGCGATGTACTCCAGACTGGTAAAACAAATAAAACGAAACAAATTCAGCTTGTACAGAAGATTTATAACACATCACCCCTTGGGTAACTTTCACCATTTTATCTATAACACATCACCCCTTGGGTAACTTTCACCATTTTATTTATAACACATCACCCCTTGGGTAACTTTCACCATTTTATTTATAACACATCACCCCTTGGGTAACGTTCACCATTTTATCTATAACACATCACCCCTTGGGTAACTTTCACCATTTTATTTATAACACATCACCCCTTGGGTAACGTTCACCATTTTATCTATAACACATCACCCCTTGGGTAACTTTCACCATTTTATTTATAACACATCACCCCTTGGGTAACGTTCACCATTTTATCTATAACACATCACCCCTTGGGTAACTTTCACCATTTTATTTATAACACATCACCCCTTGGGTAACGTTCACCATTTTATCTATAACACATCACCCCTTGGGTAACTTTCACCATTTTATTTATAACACATCACCCCTTGGGTAACGTTCACCATTTTATCTATAACACATCACCCCTTGGGTAACTCACCATTTTATTTATAACACATCACCCCTTGGGTAACTTTCAGCATTTTATTTATAACACATCACCCCTTGGGTAACTTTCAGCATTTTATTTATAACACATCACCCCTTGGGTAACTTTCACCATTTTATTTCAGACATAATCAGTCATCTAAATCCCTCATGACGCACCATAACACGTTACAGTCCGTTTCAAAGGAGGCCTGCGATGAAAGGCAACACGCTGACTGGCTAATGTGTTTGAGCAATGAAAGGCAACAGCCGCTTCACAGGTCCTGATTCGAAGGTCAAACGCAATTGAAAATTGGTCAGTGTCGACGAGGAGCAAATTACAACAAATGACTTGGAGGCTGTTACGAGTGGGCAGTTAATCCCTTCATCAAAAGATGCTGTTCTGGGTAAGAAGAAAGCAGGGAGAAAAGCAAACAAGGCTCTATCTATGTAGGTCAAGGTTAGGCC
Source organism: Branchiostoma floridae (assembly GCF_000003815.2). Classification (NCBI taxonomy): domain Eukaryota; kingdom Metazoa; phylum Chordata; class Leptocardii; order Amphioxiformes; family Branchiostomatidae; genus Branchiostoma; species Branchiostoma floridae. The sequence continues at coordinate 102,327 of NC_049979.1, forward strand.
TAAATTGGACTTTCAAACAGAAGTAGCTGCAACTGCCAACATTTCTTTCTTTCAAGTATGTTGAGTTGGAACTGCTGGTGGGCATCTTTGCCTGGTGATATGATTTTGGAATGGAAATTTCTCCCTCAGTGCTCTCTCCTGCATGTATTGAGCTTTTATTGAATTCAGGTTTACAATGTAAACCATAAGCAACCTGGGAAAATTTTGTTAAGTTGTGTGAAGGTGTCTTGCCTTGTGTTACAAACCTGTAACGTTACATACAAAAGTTTTCTGCATAATTTACTGTTTAGAAGTTGAAATTGCCCCCATGGAGCTAACATTGATGGCTGTACTTTTCCTAGTGACATATCATTGGAGAAGGAACTTTTTTTTTAAATTAATTTTTTAACGAGATTGTTCAGAGCAAGGTCATTAGACCACTTCAAGGCAATGAACTAAGAAGATAATTAATTTTATTGTACACTGAGATAGCAGTGGACATTTCTTTTGAAGGCAGACAAGTTGTAGACAGGAGGGAAATAATTTGGCTGTCCGGGGAAAGAAATTGTTACTTGGAAACCGGCAATTGAACAGTGAAGTGATGTGAGTTTGACCTAGTGTTGCACTGGAAGGCACTCGGTGGAGGGAGTTTTGTTGTGCAGGGAACATGAAGCGGATACTGTCGTGCCTGTTGTGCGGGGAACATGAAGCGGATACTGTCCTTGCAGGACTGCTTTTATTCATGTGCATGTACAAATGTACATGCATACCAGTTTGGAACATGAAAACTGCACGGAAGGACAAAGCCTTCCTCGTTTCTTTTGATCTTGACTGACGGAGAAATTTGAAGGTCTCAACGATTAGAGTCGATTCCACATTACCAAGAGGGTCTTTCTTGCCTTTTGTTCCAACATTTTTAAAATCTTTATAACATAATAAATGTGATAAGTAACTGTTTAGAACTATTTCTTACATCTGTGTGATGTTCTAAATATTTTTTATAGTGTTCATACATGTTAGAAACATTTCTAACATCAAACCCATTATTTCTGTTAGTTTCTATACTGTTCCAACATAGATTCATCATTTGTGATCACATGTTCGAACAGAGAAACAAAATGATGAAACTGGGACAGTGGGCTGGGAAGAGGGCAATTCACACATCCCTGCCAAGTACAGGAAATTGTGTCTGTCTGACAGCTTCTCACAAAAGAGCCATTAGCTAGTGTCTATACTAAAGAAAATTTAAAGATACAAGACCCAAACAAAAGGCCCAGCTTAGCAGCTTGGTTTATGGGGGTAATAAACGTTTTTATGGAGGAAAAAAATGACACAAATTGTTGGAACATATGATCACTTGTTCCAACAATGACAAAAACACAGATGTTTCTAAATTGTTCTAAATAAAGAGATATTTGTACCATTAATTTCACAATGTTTCCAACATATGTAGATAGGTTTAAACTTTCGTTTTCAATTGTTTGAACAATTTAGAACTTCAGTGACTGAAATATTCTTTTGCTTAGCATAGTTAAAATAAATATGCTTTGAATTGATACATTTCCCACATTTCATCAAAGTGAAAGCCCATGGGAACATTTATAATGAGGTAGCAAATGTAACTTACCAAATAGATGGTGTCCTTGCTTTGTTGTCTGCTAAAAAAAAAAAACAGGAATCCAAAGTGCTTTTTTTAGATGACGAAATTAAGCTGTTTTTCGTTCAGACTTATACATGTTTATTGTTTATTAAAATTTAACGTAACTCAAGAAGCTGTTGAAACTTGGTATGTGGTTAGGTCGTGGCCTATCTAAGGTATGAGGTCGTTGAACTCGTTTTTTCTGTAATAATGAAACACCATAAAATGCCAAGGCTATTTGTGAAACGTATATGTTTATAAACGTCAGCCATTTCCAAAGTAACCATAATACGTGCACTTGGTGGATATCCCTGACTTTCTCCCAGCTTTGCAGCATGGATCAAGGCCTTTCTGCTGTAAAAACAGACATGTAAGGTTATACATATATATTATATAGCTTTCCCTAAGAGGACTGGCAACCAGAAGACAGAGTGATGACAGCTGAAGTTAAGTAGCAAGAGTTCAAATAACAGACAATCAGTTCTGTGCATTGCTTACAAAGTCACACATCCATCTTACTTTCTCGTGGTATCAGTCTTGCAGTGACTGTTGTATATTGTGGGTTAGCAGTGACTGTTGTATATTGTGGGTTAGCAGTGACTGTTGCATATTGTGGGTTAGCCCAGTTTCACCATTTTCTTCTGTAGAGGGTTACAGTAGCTGGAACATTTTCTGATAAATATTAATTTTTGGAAGTAAAATATGCGTGCTACTTCGCATTATACGATAAAATACCCAAGTCTCACGTACATCAAACAGCACTCAGTATTGTGCTAAACTCCCCAAGTACTCAAGCAAATAAGCTCAGCCTATGGCTGAATACAATGTGTCTGACATTGCCTGACAAAAGTTACCCTTTCCCGGCATAACCTACCCTACGTTGCTAGTCGCGAACCAGCGCACACTTACCCACCCCCAACATGAAAACGGCCCGTTCAGAGCCTGCAACAAGGCTACGTGTGGGGGCACTGTCCTACAGAGCCTGCAACAAGGCTACGTGTGGGGGCACTGTCCTACAGAGCCTGCAACAAGGCTACGTGTGGGGGCACTGCCCTACTTGTTCTGCTCCAGTTGGCTGAGCTCCAAGCTACACATAAGATAATTGGTATCTTGGACCAACACTTGCTGGTTATAATCATTTTGACCAATGACCCAAAAGACTATCCTGACCAATTGCCTGCATATATGGACAGAAGACATGGCCACATAAATATCCTTGGAGCACTAATTGTTTGAAGGATAGAAAACATTACATAACCCACAAAATCAGTTATTCATTTATTCATCTCAAAATGGGTAGGTAACAACATAATAATTTGATTGGTCCCAATTCAGTTGTACAACTCAAGCAATCTCTTGTACGTCAGCTGAAAAATACTGCAAAGTTTGTTTTTAGAAAGGTTGTTTTCCATTCATCCCAACCACTATACATGCCAGGTTTTCATCCATGTTGGCTCCTTTGGCAGGTCAAGCTCTCTTGGGTTTCACTGTCCATGAAACTGGGAACAGAGAAGTCCAATTATCCCTTGTGCTCCTAGGAGTACAAAGTGCGTGATGTGTCTGCGACTGCAAAACAAAAAGCTATGGGTAGAACTTGGCTTGGGAAATGTCCATAATGAGCCTACTAGCTGCTTTCTAAATTATTGTCATGTTTAGGTCGTGTCTTCCGGACATGTTCTGGTTGTGATTTTTTAGTTTGCTCTTGTGACAGAGAGTAAAGTGGGTTAGTTTTGGCCCCCTGGTTGTTCCTTATTACAGTTGTGTGCATGCAGTTACACCATGTTCCATGAAATGAGGAGTGACACGGACTGAAGCCATCAACACTTTATTCACCATCTGCTACAAAAGGACAGTTGTTTCAGACATTATGAAGAGTGTGCTGCTGGAGAGAGCAGGAATACATTATACATTATCTTTCCAGGTGCAACAGAGATTACTCCATTCCTGTACAAAAATATTTCTCATGTCAAAAATGAGGTATCTAAAATCAAATTTAAATAAATCACCTGATCAAAGGGACAGAGTCAGCTGGAAGGAGTTTTAGGGGGTCTGGTTGACAGTTATTTAACAATAAATACACGTATTGACATTTGTATAAAACATAAAACTTATTATTTCATCCCGCCATATAGAACTCTCATAAACTATGACTCAGGCAAAATGAGTTCATCAATATCTTATAATATTTCAACAATGTTACCAATGTACATTGTTACACCCCATAAAACTTCTTCACTAGTTGGCTAAAAACAAGCATGCCTTTCAAAGGCAAATTTTATTCAAATCCCACCTACCAAACCATTCTGATTGGTACGTTCTCGTTCCTGCGTTTCCATTTCTCAATTATCCTATTGCAGAAGCAAGCAAATCAATTGATATGGACCAAACAAAGACATGCCATTTGTCTGTCAATGAAGACAATTACGTACCGTCATCACATAGTACACATTACATACAACTATTTTCACATTGCTTGTTCTTTAATCTGCTCAAACATATTCTCAGAAATAGCCTGAACATCATCAGGCTGCATTTTATAGTCTTTGGCATTTCTGATGAGAACTTATGGAGCTCAGAAAACATATTATACAGAACACAAAGGAAAATGCCCACATTTCTGTGGCTAGAGCCAGGCTCATGACTGATAGGCTGTTTGGACATCATTAAAAGTCGTACTCTCCAAACAAAATGCACTTAGTGTATGATAACGACAACAACAACCACCTTATTGGGGTAAGCAACATTTTTAGCTGCTTCGATTGTTATTGTCAATAAAGGCAAAACAAAAAGTGAGCAAAAGCAAGAACATAAGTCATGCATAAATTTCAGCTTCAAGCTTTTTTTGCCAATGTCAATTTTGTTGCATGATTAAGAATAAGGACCCTTCAGAGCATAATTATCACATCAGGATTTCCTGACCTCTTATCTGATGTGATGACTGTGGGAAGAGCATGTTTCATTTCACCTGGTGGAATGGAGCGCTTCCCGTGTCTTACTTCTACAAAAGTATGGGTGTCATTAGTCACAATCAGTAAATCATCAAACCATATGCAATTTACAGGCATTTAAAAAGCAAACACATCTTAGCCCTACTCTTATCTCTATGAGAGCCACTTTTACTTTTATTACACAATTTACTCCTACTTCTCACAACATGTTCACATTTAAGTACAATTACTACAGCTACCCTGACTCCCAACCTCATCCCAAGTTAGCTTGTCTTGATGACAGGAAAATATACACCACTATGTCTAAAATAAAGGTTAACCGTATATACAAGACTACAAAACATTTGTCCCAATCATACTAAAGGTACATTGTGCTGGTTAAAATGATGCATGTTGATCACAGGTACAAAAGATATGGTAAGAAATCTATCACTGTCCATAAACATCTGAGCTGTAGTTATTTCTTACACACTACTTCCAACAACAACCTTGTGACATAAGTCTGGTGTTATGTATGGTTGGTACTGAACACTAACCCTGGTGTTATGTATGGTTGGTACTGAACACTAAAGCTGGTGTTATGTATGGTTGGTACTGAACACTAAACCTGGTGTTATGTATGGTTGGTACTGGAACACTAAACCTGGTGTTATGTATGGTTGGTACTGAACACTAAACCTGGTGTTATGTATGGTTGGTACTGAACACTAAACCTGGTGTTATGTATGGTTGGTATTGAACACTAAAGCTGGTGTTATGTATGGTTGGTACTGAACACTAAACCTGGTGTTATGTATGGTTGGTACTGAACACTAAACCTGGGATGGTTGCATGTCTGTCTGATACCAGCCAAACCATGACCAGTACAGGATGGGTCTGAGCTACCTACACGTGCCAGACTAACATGGGGAGGAACCCACACGTGCCAGACTAACATGGGGAGGAACCGCCTACACGTGCCAGACTAACATGGGGAGGAACCGGGGACAAAGGAAACACTACCAGCCCTACCCCGGCCCTTTGTGGATGGTGGGAACTACTCTTGGACAGGACCAGTGGGAACTACTCTTGGACAGGACCAGTGAGTGTGTGTGGATGGTGGGAACTGCTCTTGGACAGGACCAGTGAGTGTGTGCGCATTCTGGACGTCGGGATCAAACTGTGTACTCAAAACATGCAAGGGAGAAGGAGAAGTATGAAGACGTTTGACATTTCAGTTTGATGATAGTGTGTGTGTTACACGGACATAATCAATTCTGTTGTTTTTAATGATTACACTGTGTAATTGATAGCACTGATGTAAAGGAAAATTAGATTTTGGCCAGGAGTAAAACATTAAACTAGTGGGTTGGTGCATATGGGATACATCAATGAGTACTTCTAACCAACATCTAACATTACTTCAATTATCAAAAGGGGACCACATTTCAAAATTTGTACATGCCAAAAACCATGTTTTGAAGGGCCACCGATATCTGCAATCCAGCATAACACTGGTACTTTGTACAACGGTTGATAGACAATGACAACACTTTACAAAATAGCATGCTTTATAGAAAATGCCAAGCACGCATTTCTCCAGTACTTCGTACTCTTCTGTTCTGACTTCATTCGTACAAACATTAAACTTTCTTTATTTTACTTCCACAATTCTGCAGGCACTTTGTGCCCACTCCTGCAACATGTTCCCATCATGAGCTTCACTGCATCCATCACCATTCCATACATGCAGCTTTCTTTGCCTTTTTTCACATTGGTGAGAGTATACTGTCCCTAACTTTATGATGTTGGTGGATGATAACAGAACATGCAAATGACAAAGACGATCTTAGGCTACGCTCAAGATCACTGTACAGCTTGTACAAAAAGTATCTGTGGTACAAAAGGATGGTACAGTAGTGTTCCTGTGGTGTGCAAACACATCAAAGCTAGTAGCTGCACAGTATTTACAACCCTACATCTGCTGATTCATGCATGGGTGGTCTCCATGTCCAGGAAGGCCTGGTGGAATGACTGCTTCAGCAGGTTCTTCAGCTGAGACTCCTCTGCTAATCTCTGGGCATGATCTAACTCAGACTCAAAGTCCTTCCTCTGACCAGGGACCCCCTCCTCCAGCGGCTGCTGCTTGGCAGTGTCTATGTACAACATGGTTTGATCAATACTGTCCGCGGCACCGAGCATCCCCGGCAGGAAGCTGGGGTCGGTGCTGGTGTTGGCGGCAGGCTCCTGGTCGTACTCCTCCAGCAGGCAGGCTGCCATGTCGGTGATCTCCTGTGTGAACGGAGACAGCGGGTCCAGGTCGATGGTGTCCGTCAGATCTACAGCTTCCTCCGGGAACTTCTCCTGCCCAGCCATGCCGGGCGCAGGCGAGTTGGGAGGCGTGTCTTCAGACAGAAGCATGCTGGTCAACAACTGGGCCTTGGCTGCTTTGGACTGCTTCCTGGCTTCCACAATCTCCAGCCTGGACATCTTCTCAGTGACACAGGAATCTGGCCTGCCCTGTTGTCCTGTGCATGGCCCTTGGGGTAGTGGTGGCTGTCCCTGGGGTAGGGGTGGCTGCCCCTGGGGTAGGGGTGACTGCCCCTGGGGTAGGGGTGACTGCCCCTGGGGTAGGGGTGGCTGCCCCTGGGGTAGGGGTGACTGCCCCTGGGGTAGGGGTGCCTGCCCATCCTTCTGCATCAGCTGCTGGCCATTCCTACTACTGTGGATCAGCTGAGACAGCAGCTGGGTTCTCCCAGGACCAAGCAGTCTGGTCTTCTCTGGGTCAGCGAGCATCTTCTCCAGGTTCTCCTGAGCCCCACGGTACTCCTCCAAGGTTCTCCTCTTGCCCGTCAGCAGACTGGTCAGGAGGGGGTGCTTGGCATGCTTCCTCCTCAGGGACTCGCTGATTTGCCCGTTTGTGTTGCTGCTTGTCGGTTGGCCAGACCCTGGTGGCTGAGACTGTACTGCAGGGCTATCTGCCATGGCTGGTCTGGAGGGCTGCTGCACAGGGGTAACATGAGCAGTTGGCGTGGGGCTGTTTGTATCACAGAATGGGTAGACTTGGCTGGCAACTCTGGGTGTTTGAGAAGTTGTAAGGGGTGCCGACATGGTCGATGTTATGGTGACAGGGTTTCCACGAGCCCAGGTACTGATGCCACTGCAGCCGTTGTTTTGGTGTTGGTTGGTGATGAGCGGCTGATGACTGCCGGACATGTTGCACACGGTTACACCAGGGCTCCAGGGTTGTTGAATGGATGCCTTGTCAACAGCCGGACTACTGGAGTCCAGTCTTGGTTGCTGGATGCCAGATATGTTACTGAAGTTGTTCATCATGCTGGTGGGAGGGTGCTGTTCCGCACATGCAGTGATGTTTCTGTGCTGCTGGGTGTGGTTGTGTTGCTGGGCGTGGTTGTGTTGCTGGGCGTGGTTGTGTTGCTGGACGTGGTTGTGTTGCTGGGTGTGGTTGTGCTGCTGGGTGTGGTTGTGCTGCTGGGTGTGGTTGTGTTGCTGGGCGTGGTTGTGCTGCTGGGCGTGGTTGTGCTGCTGGGCGTGGTTGTGTTGCTGGGCGTGGTTGTGCTGCTGGGCGTGGTTGTGCTGCTGGGTGTCGGCCATGGTGCTGAGAATGCAGCCCATGTCTGATGTCATCTGTGCTCCCGAGACCTGGGTGAATTTTGGCATGTTGGCAGAGACAGAGTTGGGAATGTTGGGGGGCACACCACTGCCTGTCACTGGAGATGCAGTCTGTGCACTTGTGGGCACTTTGTTAAAGGCCTGCTGCTGTTCCAGCTCTGCCAACTTGACCATATATTCCAGCTCTGTCATCCCCTGTGGGACCTCCTGCTTCACATGCTGCTGCAGGTTGTTAGAGTCTGGCACCTCGCTGACGCTGGGGAAACTTCTGCCCTTCATGGCTGTTGCAGTTAGGCCTGACACCAGCTGGTTGACCATGGTGGCAGCCCCTGCCATGTGCGGCATGTTTGGAGCCTGAACACTTGATGACAGGAACACGTTCTGGATGACGACAGGATTGGACCCGTGCCCAGAGGCGAAGGCCTGCGATGCAGCCGACTGCAGCATGTTCAGGATCTGGTCTGTTGGTGAGTTTGTTGGTTGTTGGCATGGCTCGCTAGATGTGCTGATTTTGGCAGCCATTTTCTCATCACCTTGTGACTCGGACTGAGCAATGTCCAGCAAGTCCTCAAATATCATGTCTACATCATCTTCTGGGAAAAACTCACTTCCCTCCAGGCCCCCTCCATTTGTGTTCCCAAACTGACCATTCCCCATGGAGCTCTGTTGCCCACACTGAAAACTGCCCTGCAGATCTGCTTCCACCTTAGGAGCCTGCAGCCCGAAGCCGGCCATGTCCGACTCCTTCTGAAGGTTTGTACTGCTGCCAAAGTCATTTCTCCAGATGGCCTGGCTATTGTTAAACACACCCAAGTCTGCCTGGGTGGAGTCTGGAGCACTGTCCACGTCCATCGACTCCTCACACTGAAAGGATGAGGCATTCATGCTGCTGGGGGAGTCGGCAGAGGTGGAGGACGACACGGACTGTGGGGACTCTGCTGCAGGGGAGGGGACTGCAGGGATGCTGCTCTGTGTGGGCCCAGGGGAGGGGACTGCAGACATGCTGCTCTGGGTGGGCCCAGGGCTGAACTGGACACTACTGGCTGGGCTGACTGGCGGGGCTGGGGGAACAGCCTTGGTGTTACAGCAGGAGGCAGCAGATGGGGAGGGAACACTGCCTGGAGAGGCAGCCACGGAGCTGCAGGGGCTGGGCAGGCAGGGGGTGGAGGGGGGCACAGAGAATGGCCCTGGTGAGAAGGAACTGCCAGGACTCATGCTGATCGTGCTGCCCGGGGAGTGACAGACGGACCCCGGGGAGTGACAGACCGACCCCGGGGAGTGACAGACCGACCCCGGGGAGTGTGGTGCAGGGGAGCTGATGGAGCTCTGTGACTGTGGGGAGAGGGGGATGGGGGACATGGCCTCTCCGCAGGTGCAGCCCGAGGGGTGGCCGGACTTCTCCAGACTCTTCCGTTCCTCCACCGTGGCCCGCCTGGCCTCGTTCTCGCTCACCACGTAGTTCATGCACACCACGTACTGCGCGCTGCCGCCCGTGTTGTAGATGATGGTGGCTCTGGTCTGCATCCAGATCCAGTCTCCCAGCTTCCCCATGAAGCGGTAGTACTTACTGGTAGACTGCCCAGCATGGATCACTGTAGAGGGGAGACAGCAATAACACTGTGTTAATGTCTCTGTGCTAACAACATTGTGTTCATGTCTGTACTAACTGCTTTATTTAAGTTATTTTAACCTTGATAACTTCTTTGCCACTTTTAATGAAAGTCATTTCACAGTACAAGTGACCATTCAGAACTTACATGTACTTCACCCCAGTTTCCACATGTGCAATCACATTTGCATTGGGCACTGTCAAAAACAGACTGCAGTGCTGCTATTTTTCAGACCGTGATGAATGTTAGCATTAAGCAGTTACAATTACAATATTAGACAAAGGGGAAATTAGATCTAACCAACCTTTAATGATCTGATGCCCCACTTTCCAAGCATATTGCCCTTTATTGACCGGACCATTCATGTAATTTGTGACCAGCTTAGCATTGATTTCCACTTACTCAGGAGCAGGCAGAGGCCTGTGTGCACATTTGTGCAGCAGGCAGAGGCCTGTGTGCACATTTGTGCTGTACTTTGGGGCCTGTGTGCACATTTGTGCTGTACTTTGAGGCCTGTGTGCACATTTGTGCTGTACTTTGAAGCCTGTGTGCACATTCGTGCTGTACTTTGACCACTCTGACAGTCCATGACCTGCCGTGCCCTCCCCTCCCTATTTATTCAGGGTGTGACTAAGCACTGTATACTGTAGCAACCTTGACCCATTTAAGTGAATGGAGACTACCTAGCAACATACAGGTACACCATGCTGCCATGTAGCAACATACCTACATGTATGGAATAGCATCATGAATCATGGACAAACACCATCTACATAAAATATTGACAAAAATAACATTGAAATCAATGTACAGCCTCTCATTACACCCTCTACCCTGGGAAAGGCACTGTCAGAGTCCTGTCCCTTGTACACACATGTAAACATCAACATCGTTGGGTAACTACCTCACATGTTTACATCGACATAGTTGGGTAACTACCTCACATGTAAACATCAACATAGTTCGGTAACTACCTCACATGTAAACATCGACATAGTTGGGTAACTACCTCACATGTAAACATCAACATAGTTCGGTAACTACCTCACATGTAAACATCGACATAGTTGGGTAACTACGTCGCTGTATCAAACCTATGATCATGTACATGTACATATAAACTGTTTAGAATTTTTTGAAAGGAAAATTTTTTCACTGTAAACGTAAAATTGCAGTATCCCCACATCTTATTTCCCACCCTGCAACACAGCTCAAGTTGTAATTAGTGCACATACTAGTGGCGCCTTGAGCACAACTTTAGCTAGTGGCGCCTTGAGCACAACTTTAGCTAGTGGCGCCTTGAGCACAACTTTAGCTCGTGGCGCCTTGAGCACAACTTTAGCTCGTGGCGCCTTGAGCACAACTTTAGCTCGTGGCGCCTTGAGCACAACTTTAGCTTCAGCTTTAGCTAGTGGCGCCTTGAGCACAACTTTAGCTAGTGGCACCTTGAGCACAACTTTAGCTCGTGGCGCCTTGAGCACAACTTTAGCTAGTGGCGCCTTGAGCACAACTTTAGCTCGTGGCGCCTTGAGCACAACTTTAGCTAGTGGCGCCTTGAGCACAACTTTAGCTAGTGGCACCTCGAGCACAACTTTAGCTCGTGGCGCCTTGAGCACAACTTTAGCTCGTGGCGCCTTGAGCACAACTTTAGCTAGTGGCGCCTTGAGCACAACTTTAGCTCGTGGCGCCTTGAGCACAGCTTTAGCTTCAGCTTTAGCTGGTGGCGCCTTGAACACAACTTTAGCTAGTGGCGCCTTGAGCACAACTTTAGCTAGTGGCACCTTGAGCACAACTTTAGCCCGTGGTGCCTTGAGCACAACTAGAAGAGAGTCAGCTGAGGTGAAGGCCTGCTATATTGTAAGCCTTTGACCTTGGCCTACTTTGGGGAATGCCTTGTGAAGGGCAATTGTGATCAAAATAACTATTCAATAAATTTCAGAAAGTGCTAAAAACAAACCGCCAGCCTGTTTGCTCCAGTCTATTCAAGTCTGTTGATTCCTTTTTAAGGCTGTTTTGTAAGAAGCATCATGTGATGCATGACTAAGCAGGTAAAAACACCCGCCCTAACCTGACCTAGTTTGGAGACCAGCTGCTTTACAGTCAATTGATCTGCCTAACATGGATACTGGGACAAGTCAGAGGAAAGTTACCAAATGTGGGAGATAATCATCACATTTTTCACCAAAGCAACAACAGATGACTAGAACCTGCTGATAATCTCTTGCCTTCCTGACTTCAACACTACCCAGCGGCACAACAAATTTATCAGGTAATTCAGGCGCCTCTGCTCCATTACAAGATACATGTATGGGCCACAATTAGATTTTGATTGATGGACGTGAGAGAGGCACTCAGAAGGATGCAGTAAGGTCCACCAGGGAAGCTCACACAGGGGTCTAAGTCTCCTCACACTGGGGTCTAAGTCTCCTCACACAGGGGTCTAAGTCTCCTCACACTGGGGTCTAAGTCTCCTCACACAGGGGCCTAAGTCTCCTCACACAGGGGCCTAAGTCTCCTCACACAGGGGTCTAAGTCTCCTCACACAGGGGTCTAAGTCTCCTCACACAGGGGTCTAAGTCTCCTCACACAGGGGTCTAAGTCTCCTCACACAGGGGTCCAAGTCTCCTCACACTGGGGTCTAAGTCTCCTCACACAGGGGTCTAAGTCTCCTCACACAGGGGTCTAAGTCTCCTCACACAGGGGCCTAAGTCTCCTCACACAGGGGTCTAAGTCTCCTCACACAGGGACCTAAGTCTCCTCACACAGGGATGTAAGTCTCCTCACACAGGGGTCTAAGTCTCCTCACACAGGGGTCTAAGTCTCCTCACACAGGGGTCTAAGTCTCCTCACACAGGGGCTTAAGTCTCCTCGCACAGGGGTCTAAGTCTCCTCACACAGGGGTCTAAGTCTCCTCACACAGGGGTCTAAGTCTCCTCACACAGGGGTCTAAGTCTCCTCACACAGGGGTCTAAGTCTCCCCTGTGCAGCGAAATCTCACTCTGCTCTGACACCCAGTAACCCGATCCCCGCTGTTGCCTAGGAGCCAGTGGTGGGCCACTTCCTTACAAATGGGGAATGTCAACAGGCCTACATGTGGGTGGTGCTGAGTACTGGGTTACCGGTCATCTGAGGTGACAGACCCCAGATCACCCAACCCTGTGATTCAGGGCGGGCTGCACAGCTTGTGACCTCAAGTAACTCCCTGAAATCTAGGTCAAGGTTCTCATGTTCTCCTGCTGTGGCTATTGACCAGGATGTGGAGGTACACTTAGCATGCCAACTATCCCTGAGAAATGTGTGGCATGCTCATCATACCCTGAGGTAAATGGTGCTTTCTCCACCACATGCACATCTACTCAGGTTGCCAGCCCTCCTCCTGTCACTAATTTACTCCCACCTTGTCGAACATGTTTACTAAGATGGTTGTGATGATCTATTTTGACTGCCAGAGTATCATTATGAAAAATGGAGATACATTCCAAAGACTACACTTATTTGTTCAAAACGAGGACAGACATAATCCTTGATGGAACACACCACAGATCCAAACATTTTCTACTGGAGGTGTTTACAGCACAATTTCATCAGTATTTTAATCAATGGTTTGGGTATTTCAGACAGGTAAAGTACTAAGACACTGGAAAGAAAAAAAGTGTCGGATGTGACGGCTATTTCTATCAAAAAACAAGGATGTTGAATTTGAAAGACAGAGAAGGTTACAAATGGAGGGAGAATTTCAAATAGCTTCTATGTTGACAAGTACATTCTTTAATGAGTATCTGCTCTTGCCTTTGATATTCAGATTAAAAGACATATTACTAGCTTAGTAAAAATGTGAAGCCAGCAAATGTATTAATATTACTCACAATGCTGGTGGCAGTTGCTGACTTTGTGCGCATCTAAAGGGTTGTGGAACTGGTACGCTGTTTTCCCCACCACCTCTTCAGGGTCATAGCCAACCAGAGTCATGATCCTGGAAATAAACAAGACTGGCTATGACACGGCTGTCAGAATGTTTGTGTCTGTGTGTGTGTGTGTGTATGTCTGTGTGTGTGTGTGTGTGTGTGTGTCTGTGTGTGTGTCTGTGTGTGTGTGTCTGTGTGTGTGTGTGTCTGTGTGTGTGTGAGTTTGTGTGTGTGTGTGTGTGTGTGTGTCTGTGTGTGTTTGTGTCTGTGTGTGTGTGAGTTTGTCAATTGCAAACCACAGATACAAAGTTGTGGAATGGAGACATGTTGCATGTGACTGACCTGGTGTCGCAGTAGGTGAATCTCATGTCGAGGCTGTGGCGGCTCATGAACATGTTTCCCTCGATCCTGATCTCCACAATGCCGAGGGGCAGCAGAGGCTTGCACAGGCACGTCATCCCCTCCACCTGGAACTTGTTCCCCACCTGTCTCAGCTTTAGCCGGCCGGACCACTGCACAACCTGGCGATAAAACACAGGTAAACACCTGAACATAAAGCAGAGGCTTGCACAGGCACGTCATCCTTCAGCCGGCCGGACCACTACACAACCTGGCAATAAAACTATTTTACTATTTAACTAATCTATTACAGTATGTGACTACAGTAAAAAAAAAGTCAAAGTGCCTTCCCGTGCCTGACGGTGCATAGTGCGGCGCCCATCTCCGTTTCAGTAGCCCAGGGCCACACCACTTTGTGCAATCGAACTTAAAACCACCGCAAACACTCCGTTTTCCCACTGCTGCGAACTTAAATCCCAGTGAAATTAAATGAATTTACAGTATTGAGCGTTGAAAGTGGAAATATTCTGGATGAGGCAATTTGTATGAAATTGATATATACTGCACTATATTTACACATTTACATTTTACAAACATTGACTTTGATCATGACTCTGGCTCTGGTTGTTAACATAAGCATGATGGAACAATATGTGACTCTTTTGGTCAAGGTGTCTTTCTGCTTGATATGCAATCACATCTGTCCATGAAATGGGCTGCTAAAGTCACTTGGTTTGTAACAACAATTGTGTCAATAAAGTTGGAATTTTAAAGTATTTTACTGTGTACAGTAGTGCCTATTAAGGTTAAAATTTCAATTCTTTTTTTCTCTCTCACTTCTTAAGATTATATGTAGTAATGCGTACCATGTAATCGAAGGACCGAGCTTTGCTTCCGGGCCGTTTGGGAAGACAGGATTTCATCCGCACGATGAAGGACCGATCCTGGGTGATGGGCTGGCCTGACTCTTTCAGAGCATCAACTGCGGGGAGAAGGAAATCATAGCCACATATAAATTATAAACATTACTCCTGTCGAACAAGGGTACACACAAAAACAAGATTACCTTAAACTTTAAAGAACAGCCAGTGATTACGATATTACTACAGTGATAACACTACATTTTCCCACTCTACTACATTCACTCATGCTATCGGTGTCCATATCCACATCTACTACTCACATTCACTCATGCTATCAGTGCCCACTCTACTCACATTCACTCATGCTATCAGTGCCCACTCTACTACTACTCACATTCACTCATGCTGTCAGTGCCCACTCTACTCACATTCACTCATGCTATCAGTGCCCACTCTACTACTACTCAAATTCACTCATGCTATCAGTGCCCACTCTACTCTACTCACATTCACTCATGCTATCAGTGCCCACTCTACTACTACTCACATTCACTCATGCTGTCAGTGCCCACTCTACTACTACTCACATTCACTCATGCTATCAGTGCCCACTCTACTCTACTCACATTCACTCATGCTATCAGTCCCCACTCTACTACTACTCACATTCACTCATGCTGTCAGTGCCCACTCTACTACTACTCACATTCACTCATGCTGTCAGTGCCCACTCTACTACTACTCACATTCACTCATGGTGTCAGTGGCCACTCTACTCTACTCACATTCACTCATGCTATCAGTCCCCACTCTACTACTACTCACATTCACTCATGCTGTCAGTGCCCACTCTACTACTACTCACATTCACTCATGCTGTCAGTGCCCACTCTACTACTACTCACATTCACTCATGCTATCAGTGACCACTCTACTCTACTCACATTCACTCATGCTGTCAGTGCCCACTCTACTCTACTCACATTCACTCATGCTATCAGTGCCCACTCTACTACTACTCACATTCACTCATGCTGTCAGTGCCCACTCTACTACTTACTACATTCACTTATGGTGTCAGTGGGCACTCTACTCTACTCACATTCACTCATGCTATCAGTGCCCACTCTACTCTACTCACTTTCACGCATGCGATGAGTGCCCACTCTACTACTACTCACATTCACTCATGCTATCAGTGCCCACTCTACTCTACTCACATTCACTCATGCTATCAGTGCCCACTCTACTCTACTCACATTCACTCATGCTATCAGTGCCCACTCTACTCTACTCACTTTCACTCATGCTATGAGTGCCCACTCTACTACTACTCACATTTACTCATGCTGTCAGTGCCCACTCTAGTACTACTCACATTCACTCATGCTATCAGTGCCCACTCTACTCACATTCACTCATGTTGTCAGTGTCCACTCTACTCACATTCACTCATGCTGTCAGTGCCCACTCTACTACTACTCACATTCACTCATGCTGTCAGTGCCCACTCTACTCTACTCACATTCACTCATGCTGTCAGTGCCCACTCTACTCTACTCACATTCAGTCATGCTATCAGTGCCCACTCTACTCTACTCACTTTCACTCATGCTGTCAGTGCCCACTCTACTACTACTCACATTCACTCATGCTGTCAGTGCCCACTCTACTCTACTCACATTCACTCATGCTATCAGTGCCCACTCTACTACTACTCACATTCACTCATGCTGTCAGTGCCCACTCTACTACTACTCACATTCACTCATGCTATCAGTGCCCACTCTACTCTACTCACATTCACTCATGCTATCAGTCCCCACTCTACTACTACTCACATTCACTCATGCTGTCAGTGCCCACTCTACTACTACTCACATTCACTCATGCTGTCAGTGCCCACTCTACTACTACTCACATTCACTCATGGTGTCAGTGGCCACTCTACTCTACTCACATTCA
>NC_049979.1:119366-120262 GCF_000003815.2 Branchiostoma floridae
CTACTCTACTCACATTCACTCATGCTATCAGGGCCCACTCTACTACTACTCACATTCACTCATGCTGTCAGTGCCCACTCTACTACTACTCACATTCACTCATGGTGTCAGGGCCCACTCTACTCTACTCACATTCACTCATGCTGTCAGGGCCCACTCTACTCTACTCACATTCACTCATGCTATCAGTGCCCACTCTACTACTACTCACTTTCACTCATGCTATCAGTGCCCACTCTACTACTACTCACATTCACTCATGCTATCAGTGCCCACTCTACTCTACTCACATTCACTCATGCTATCAGTGCCCACTCTACTCTACTCACATTCACTCATGCTGTCAGTGCCCACTCTACTCTACTCACATTCACTCATGCTATCAGTCCCCACTCTACTACTACTCACATTCACTCATGCTGTCAGTGCCCACTCTACTACTACTCACATTCACTCATGCTATCAGTGCCCACTCTACTCTACTCACATTCACTCATGCTATCAGTCCCCACTCTACTACTACTCACATTCACTCATGCTGTCAGTGCCCACTCTACTACTACTCACATTCACTCATGCTGTCAGTGCCCACTCTACTACTACTCACATTCACTCATGGTGTCAGTGGCCACTCTACTCTACTCACATTCACTCAAGCTGTCAGTGCCCACTCTACTCTACTCACATTCACTCATGCTATCAGTGCCCACTCTACTCTACTCACATTCACTCATGCTATCAGTGCCCACTCTACTCTACTCACATTCACTCATGCTGTCAGTGCCCACTCTACTACTACTCACATTCACTCATGCTGTCAGTGCCCACTCTACTCTACTCACATTCACTCATGCTGTCAGTGCCCACTCTACTCTACTCACATTCACTCATGCTAT
>NC_049979.1:120474-140539 GCF_000003815.2 Branchiostoma floridae
GTTTTGTGGTCACGCGGGTGCAGAAACTGCAGAATGTTCTCCCCGATCATGTGTGCCTGGGCAACGTATGGTTGTAGTAAGGGTGAAAACTGGGCAATCACAATGTATGGTTGTAGTAAGGGTGAAAACTGGGCAATCACAACGTATGGTTGTAGTAAGGGTGAAAACTGGGCAATCACAACGTATGGTTGTAGTCAGGGTTAAAACTGGGCAATCACAACGTATGGTTGTAGTAAGGGTGAAAACTGGGCAATCACAACGTGTGGTTGTAGTAAGCCAGGTGAAAACTGGGCAATCACAACGTATGGTTGTAGTAAGGGTGAGAACTGGGCAATCACAACGTATGGTTGTAGTAAGGGTGAAAACTGGGCAATCACAACGTATGGTTGTAGTAAGGGTGTAAACTGGGCAATCACAACGTCTGGTTGTAGTCAGGGTGAGAACTGGGCAATCACAACGTATGGTTGTAGTAAGGGTGAGAACTGGGCAATCACAACGTATGGTTGTAGTAAGGGTGAAAACTGGGCAATCACAACGTATGGTTGTAGTCAGGGTGAAAACTGGGCAATCACAACGTATGGTTGTAGTAAGGGTGAAAACTGGGCAATCACAACGTATGGTTGTAGTAAGGGTGAAAACTGGGCAATCACAACGTATGGTTGTAGTAAGGGTGAAAACTGGGCAATCACAACGCGTGGTTGTAATAAGGGTGAAAACTGGGCAATCACAACGTATGGTTGTAGTCAGGGTGAAAACTGGGCAATCACAACGTATGGTTGTAGTTAGGGTGAAAACTGGGCAATCACAACGTATGGTTGTAGTAAGGGTGAGAACTGGGCAATCACAACGTATGGTTGTAGTAAGGGTGAAAACTGGGCAATCACAACGCGTGGTTGTAATAAGGGTGAAAACTGGGCAATCACAACGCGTGGTTGTAATAAGGGTGAAAACTGGGCAATCACAACCTGCTAATAATCTAGTATTAAATATCCACTGATCTTACCAGACTTTGTGGTGACTTATTTAACTATTTAACAGATAAATATTGTCTGAGTCATTTAATTTGTTTCTCCAATTATGTTAGGAGTGAAACGTTTTGCCTATTCATTTACAGCCTGAGGTGTTGTTTTTTTTTGTTACATGTGAAGAGGAAGGCTATGGGACTGGTGAGATGAACCTCTCAGGTCCTTTTTTTCTGCCTACTTCCTCTTACATAGATGTTGCCATGGCAACACAGCAGACCTTCAATCTAATAATACCAACCATAGCTGCATGGTAATTATTCCACCCCCATCATGATGTCATAACCTTGGAAAGTAAAGAAGTAACGTTTACAAAACAGGAAATTAATAGCGGCTCTCCACTGCCAAATATGTTAGGTTGGATTGAAAACAATTTCATCAATTCTATTTTAGGAGTTATTTGATAAATTTTGGAGGGTACTGAGCATTTCTGCTACAAATAACTATTGTTCACCACTTGAATGGCAGAAATGATGTACCAGTGACAAAGACTAGTTCCTGCTCACAAACCTGCCTACCTGATTGAGGCCGAGGTGGCTGGTGACGTTCTCAGACACGTACATGATGTGGCCCTTCCGAGTGATGAAGATCAGGAAGGAGTTCAGCGCCTGGGAGAAAGCAGACAAAAATAGTTTTAGACATTTGGACTTTATTTTAGACATAAATCCATAACTTATCTACTGCTAAGTGATGTCACCCTGTAAGGAGTGGTATAACACGAAAGTGAGTAATAATAAGTGATGTATAAACCATTGCTCATAAGTAATTACAGAACCAAAAGGAACAACCTGATCATCATCCTGACATTGAAGCAGTCTCAGCTTCACTAAGACTACTCCATTGATACAGCCTGGTAATTACATAGTATCACCAGCTACCGCAGCAAGTAAATACAATCATTGGCAATACTAATAATATTATATATAACAACAGAAATGACGGGTTTTCACATTATAGAAATAAACACAACATCACAACAGCATTTTGATTGAAAGGCTCCTGGATAAAAACAGGCAAAACAGGGTGGGGAGCTGTTTTATGTATAGTTAGATTAAGTTGCTTGGTAAATACATTTCTTGCTTATTTATTTGTTTATTTGTTTGTTCATGTGATATTAAAAACGATTAGGGCGATTAACTAGGAGGTGCGAATTTCCTGCCTCCCGTGGACGGCTAATAAACTGCACATGGCTTTTTAAAAATACAAAAGTGAAAACTTAACAGTTCGACGTTCTTTCGGCATGTCTGACGCCTTTGCTCGGGCGGGGACACGTAGCGAGTGACATATGGGGGTTTCCCCATCTGAAGCCCGAGTTGTAAAATGCTTGCAGCTGACATGTGAATTGCCTCTCACGGAGTTGTGAATTATTCCTAACGTGTGTGTTAATAAGGCCGATGAATGGCTAATCGTTTTTTAATATCACTTTGTAGCGCCTTTTCCATGCAGGCTCTACATGGCCGGCAGTCAGAAAAGGCCAGCAATCAGCGACCCAGTACAAAAAGAAATGGCCAGCAAAAGTGCCAAAAAAGGCCATAGAGAGCTTGCTATGGAGGCTATATAACAATTACATCATCAATTACCAGTAGAACCATGACATCAAAGCTAGCTGCAGACTATTTTGACGGGTCCCCAGCAAATGAGTCCCAGCAGCGCTGATCACACACGCAGATGATATTGCAGCCTTGCAAATACCAAGATTGATTCTCCAGGACAGTAAAACTAGCCTGCAAATAACTGGTGCCACCACCCAGGAGCAGGCTTCATTACCAAGTACAGCAGTGCCTACAGAACAGGCTTCATTACCAAGTACAGCAGTGCCCTACAGAACAGGCTTCATTACCAAGTACGGCAGTGCCTACAGAACAGGCTTCATTACCAAGTACGGCAGTGCCCTACAGAACAGGCTTCATTACCAAGTACGGCAGTGCCCTACAGAACAGGCTTCATTACCAAGTACGGCAGTGCCCTACAGAACAGGCTTCATTACCAAGTACGGCAGTGCCCTACAGAACAGGCTTCATTACCAAGTACAGCAGTGCCCTAGTTATGAAGCCGAGTGGAACCAGGCTGCCCCTGCAGCAGCCATGATAAAAGATTCAGCAGGAGTGCATCAGTGCAGATAGGAAAACATGGCCCGCTCTCTGGGACATGATCAATGCCACTGGCTTGGAGACCAGAAGGATGCAATCAATCTTTGACATTCTGGTATTTTCATAACCTCTGGATACTCCCCAACAGTTGTCATACTCACAGGGGTTTAGAATGAATAGAAAAAATATGTTGTGTTTCCTGTTTGTTTCCCTACCTACCCTAGAAAAACCTGCTTACCCTAGACTTTTAGGGGGGATGGGGAGTGGAGTCACATAGCTTCCAGTTCAAATTTTTATTCAGCCTGCTTCCTAAAGTAAAAACACTGCTTGCCTTGAAGTTTGACATTCAATTAAGTTTGTTCAACTGCAATTGTAATATGTGTTACTAGAGTTTTAGCCAGCCTAAAAAATTACAAGAAAAAACAAAAGATAAACCCTATAGTACCTACCGGGCATGACCCTAGTTTTATCAGGACTGAAACAGGAAACAACATTTTTTCCTAGGCCTTTAATTCTGCAACCCCCAAGCCAGGAATATTCCAAGCTATGTAATAAATTAGGCCAATATAATCATACCATTTACTGTTGTATTTATTGACTGGAAAGATGACATAAAAGCAATAAACCATAAAGTGAACATACATTTTTGGCAGTGATATCAGGCCTATTTGTCCATGACTTTTATTTATCAATATTTCAGAAAAGGGTCGAGAAGTAGAAGTAACCAAAACATTTTCAAAGATCTTCAAATAGGCTACCCTACTGATTCTCTTCAGGTTAATGTGGTTGTTTTTGAAATGACGATACACAGCTGACTAAGGTGTCTGAACAAGAAAGAAGACACTGTACTAATTACATAAAATGTAAACACTAACGGGAGGGGGCCATACTTCGACAGCCGTTCTAGGTGGATGCGCATGGCTTTTGTCATTGTACATTTTACAGTGAACTCATCAAAAACAAGTTAAGATCTTGTACACATCCATAGAACTGTAATTAAAGCTTTACAGATATATATTTTATTTAACGGTAGCGTTCCGCACTGTACTTTGACAGCGCACGAAACTTACGGCAGGTTTTCGGCTTGCGTCCTAGCAGAACGTTCCAACACAAAAAAGGGGTCCAAACTCCGACATAGTAACAGCCAGACAATCGCCGTGCATTTTTAAACATCTTATGCAAATAGAGTAGCACTAAAAGTTTTCATTACTATTTATTTATACCAAATATGGGTCATATTTTGTATAACGCGACTTATTCAAATACGGTGCGTTAAAACGTTTACCTCTCATGGTGAGACCAACTTGCCGCAAAACGGCAGCGCAGTGTTTACGTCGGACTGTGATAGCATAGTTTATTTTTCGCTTTTCGGCTTCCTTGATTGCATTTTCATCCTGTCTTCTGGCAGCAGCAATGGCTACATGATTTTTTAGTCGGTAGGGATCAATTTTTCTTGAATGTTTGTCCGCTCTACGGACGGGTTGACTAAGTTCATCGTGTTGAGCATCGCTCGCCCGCTGGTGTGCGTGATAGTAAAATGGCGGGGCCCCGACTGGGTGAACATTGTGGCATCATTTAGCTCCGTTTATCCAACCCACTTAAAGGCAAGACAGAACACAGGTATTATTTTTCGGAAGTCTAATAAACATCATTTCTATGTGTGGTGGTATTTTTTCACATGTCGTATTTTACGAAGAATAATTCAAGAGTTTCCCGGACCATGGTCTCCATACGTTCGCTCGTCAACTTGCACGGAAGGCGTCAAACTTGTGCAAGTTTTTCAATCGTTATCTGTGGGGCTTACTAACTTCAACACATACCCCGACTTTGTAGTTATTTACAACAAGGTTTAGGCTACAGTTAGTTGTACTTCTTACGTGCAGGCATCTATGCATTTCTCCGCAACAATGATTTTTAAAACCTGTCGAAGTTTGGACCCCCTGTCGAAGTATGGCCCCCTCCCGTTAAGCATATAATTTTTATATATGCATGGAGATCACAGCAAATTTAAAGCAAACTCCAAAATCTGAGGAGCAGGTCTGACCAAATATGGGTCTTGACTGTAAACTTCCAACAAGCAATCAGTTTGAGGTAGTCTTTTGGAACACATTTCATGTTCAACCGTTACAGGTTTAGGCACCAGGAGATTCAAGGTCAAGATTCAAGGTCAAGTGTGTAGCAAATGTATTATCTTGACAGGGATCAACGAGCCTATGGGTAATACCAGGTCATTGACATCAAGGCAGCGTTCTAGCCGTATTGATTTTTTTTCCCGTTCCCTGGGGGGTCCAAAGGCATACTTCCCCCGAAATTGTTTAAATGTAGACCCTCTGAAA
The DNA here is from genome assembly GCF_000003815.2 of Branchiostoma floridae. Taxonomy (NCBI): domain Eukaryota; kingdom Metazoa; phylum Chordata; class Leptocardii; order Amphioxiformes; family Branchiostomatidae; genus Branchiostoma; species Branchiostoma floridae. The sequence goes on from NC_049979.1 coordinate 125,923, forward strand.
TGCTATTTCCTGGATTTTGAGAGGCAAATTCTGCTGGTAGACTCTGCTTGTTTCAATGGCAATTCTTTTATAAATACATGCCAATATTTGTCAAGCCTAAAGGACGGAATGGGTTGACTTTTGTCTGTACCCAGCAGTAAAATTTCGTTAAAGGATGGAAAGCCGGCCGCTGACCCTGCATCAGGGGATGGAAAAGCAGCCCGAACTTCTTTTGTGCTGTACCACTGCAGCATAGTGCAGGAACCCTGCAGCATATTCATCAGCACTCTATAAACCATCACTGCATTTCATTTCATTTATCTGATTTTACCATGATGGTAAAAATCACTCAGCCTGATTTTCAAACAACATAATTGGAAATTTACACACATAACTTAGGAAAAAGGTTTTTCTGTCTCTTATGAAGTCATGATTTCAGTGATACAGACGGTCACAATGCATGAAAGTTGATCAGGCAGTATGCGAGCTCTAAAAAAAATCATGATTCCAGATTGATTTTGTCCTGAAAATGTAGCCAGTGCTTCTTAAAACTGAGGCAGTTCCATGCAAGCTTCCCTCCGTACGCTGGCAATCTCCTTCGTATCTCGCCTGCCCTGTACATAGTCGGCTTGCTTCCTAGGACCTGCCTGCATGTGTTAGGGGAGATTGTACATATATGAGGCTGGGCGTGTTGAAACAAGTGTCAGTTTATCCCCCTGGTTTTTCATCTCCGGATTTGTGCTACTCTGCCACCTTCGTCTTGCTGACTTGTCTTTTTATTCTATACACAATAGCCTGGATATCAGACCCCAGCCCGATCTCAAAAATATCTACCCCTACACAACGGACATTTTTGAGATCTCCAGGAACAGGAGTTAGGCTGGTATTCAGGACATCTGTCCTAGTATGCCTAATATAGTCCAGGTGTCCAGTCAGCACAGGCAGATCATTGGCCGCAAATCGGACAATGTGCGCCCGTCAGTCGTGCAAGTTTCGCCCATTTGTTTGCAAATGTTGATTACAACTAGAGTAAGTAATTCTAGCACTGTGGGCCCTGTGGTAGCATGTGAGCTGGCTGTATCCCACAATTTCTTTACTATGATCACCTCTATTTAAACCAAGCATACAATGATCGATTTTTAAAAATTCAACATTGAAATTAATTGGATTATGCCCTTTTTGTGAGGATTGTTTTGTCTGAACTCGTCATTGGGTGAAAGGTGGCGCTATGTTATGGGAGGTTCATTATCATAGACATACTCCAAGGCGACCACCGAAGCCTAGCTCAATGTGACAGATCAGGCAAGAATATGCACGACCCTTCGTCAATCTTAATGTCACAATGAAGAAGAAATATGGTCAAAGTACGTAGACAGTCAAAAGTGTTCAAGCAAATGCACTGTACTGCGGTCATTTTGAAACAAGAGGCAAAATGGTACTGAGCCAAAATGTTCTTCCATTCATATCTCAGTGAAAGGGCTGCCCAGTGGTGCTCACTATGTCAGGTACTCCCACGCCAATTGCTATTTCCCGGGCATTTCCATAATCTCTCCCATTACACATAACTGCCTGTAACCTGTCTTAACCTCAAATAACATTATATAGTCAAACGGTTGCCATTGGCATAGGAAGTGTTGCTGCATGGGTGAATGACCCTGTCTCAAATGGCTGAAAATCGTACAAGAGGCCAAACATATGCGGTTTTGTATAAGATAGGTTATGTTAGGGGTCATTAATATTATTCATAAGAAGCTCAATTTTCCTTAAGCTATAGTTCAGACTGAACAATAAAGGTACCCAGACATATGGCATTTCAACCTGACGATACTTATGTATACAGGGACTGCTAACAAATCAATACTAGAACAAAGGTACAAAATGTGCAGAAAATGCACAAATTGATCAGTTTATCATTCTGTTCTTTTCTAATGCTTTATCCTCAAAACAAACGCAGACAGCAAAAGCTTTTAGTATGACTTCAATCTGTCTATGACGGGGTTCTGATAAGACAAAAAGCCAAAAAGCTTTGAAAGGGAAAAAAATGGCGTACTTGGCCATATTTAGCTGTGGATCAGGACTTGGCCATGTTTAGCTGTGGATCAGGACTTGGCCATGTTTAGCTATGGATCAGCACTTGGCCATGTTTAGCTGTGGATCAGGACTTGGCCATGTTTAGCTATGGATCAGGACTTGGCCATGTTAAGCTGTGGATCAGGACTTGGCCATGTTTAGCTGTGGATCAGGACTTGGCCATGTTTAGCTATGGATCAGGACTTGGCCATGTTTAGCTGTGGATCAGCACTTGGCCATGTTTAGCTATGGATCAGCACTTGGCCATGTTTAGCTGTGGATCAGGACTTGGCCATGTTAAGCTGTGGATCAGGACTTGGCCATGTTAAGCTGTGGATCAGGACTTGGCCATGTTTAGCTGTGGATCAGGACTTGGCCATGTTAAGCTGTGGATCAGGACTTGGCCATGTTTAGCTATGGATCAGGACTTGGCCATGTTTAGCTGTGGATCAGGACTTGGCCATGTTTAGCTGTGGATCAGGACTTGGCCATGTTTAGCTGTGGATCAGGACTTGGCCATGTTTAGCTGTGGATCAGGACTTGGCCATGTTTAGCTGTGGATCAGGACTTGGCCATGTTTAGCTGTGGATCAGGACTTGGCCATGTTTAGCTGTGGATCAGGACTTGGCCATGTTTAGCTGTGGATCAGGACTTGGCCATGTTTAGCTGTGGATCAGGACTTGGCCATGTTTAGCTATGGATCAGCACTTGGCCATGTTTAGCTGTGGATCAGGACTTGGCCATGTTTAGCTATGGATCAGGACTTGGCCATGTTAAGCTGTGGATCAGGACTTGGCCATGTTTAGCTGTGGATCAGGACTTGGCCATGTTTAGCTATGGATCAGGACTTGGCCATGTTTAGCTGTGGATCAGCACTTGGCCATGTTTAGCTATGGATCAGCACTTGGCCATGTTTAGCTGTGGATCAGGACTTGGCCATGTTAAGCTGTGGATCAGGACTTGGCCATGTTAAGCTGTGGATCAGGACTTGGCCATGTTTAGCTGTGGATCAGGACTTGGCCATGTTAAGCTGTGGATCAGGACTTGGCCATGTTTAGCTATGGATCAGGACTTGGCCATGTTTAGCTGTGGATCAGGACTTGGCCATGTTTAGCTGTGGATCAGCACTTGGCCATGTTTAGCTGTGGATCAGCACTTGGCCATGTTTAGCTGTGGATCAGGACTTGGCCATGTTTAGCTGTGGACCAGGACTTGGCCATGTTTAGCTGTGGACCAGGACTTGGCCATGTTTAGCTGTGGATCAGGACTTGGCCATGTTTAGCTGTGGATCAGGACTTGGCCATGTTTAGCTGTGGACCTAGAATATGGTATACATTCAAATTGGCAGAGACTTGGATTACTCAATTACTTTATCATTAAAGTCATGACTGAGTAGATCAAAAAAGGAGTTGATATTTTCGGCTCCTCTCCCCTCCCCATGGACCAGTACAGGCCCCCGGGGCTGACCTTTATTAGCAGCCTGCAGCTTTCAGCACTCCTCCTATTTACTCTGGCCTGACCCACTTCTGGGAACCTGACAATATTTCCAGTAAACCATCATATTCAAGCTCTACTGGAACTGATGTGACAATATTTCCATTAAACTATCATGCTCAAGCTCTACTTATAGTCAAGCAAAATCAGCTTTCCACACCTAATGGAATGATGCATTTTCTATTACTTTTCAGCAACACAATTGCAAGTCCACATGTAAGACTGAGGCTATACTAAGTAACATGTACTGGATGGAGATATTTCATATCATTAGGACAGCTACACCACCTTAATATGACTGGAAAAGATTATGCTCACTACAATATCCAAAGTACTGTAAATGCAGAAACTTTTGCGGTGGTTTTATGTTCGCGGTTTATGTGGTGGCCACTTCTCCGCAAACTTAAAACCACCACGAACATTTCCCATATGTCTTCTGTTCCTTCTCAATACTTGTATGTAATGCCACAGCAGAAAATTGGTAGAGATATACAATGTAACCATAACAAAATGTACATTTTTACACATTTTGGGCTCAATCAATGTTTTACTGTATCTGTGCCAAATACCACATTTCACATGAGTGAACATTTTCTTCCATATCTGATGTGATGACAAAAACAGGTGGACTATTCCATTATTTGTGTGAAGGGGGACAAAAGGTCATTAGAAACCTTATATTGATATTATATTTGAAAAGGTCAAATTTGACAGGTGTAACTGAAGATGGCTTTAAAAAGGTCATTTTTTAGAAGAGTACCTGAAGTGTAGGAAACACACCTTAAGATGAGTATTTCTGAAAAGGGTTACTTCTGTGGGGCACCTCATGGGGGATACCAGTACATTCTGTGGGGCACCTCATGGGGGATACCAGTATATTCAGGGTGCCCAAGTATGCATACACTAGTCATTAATTTTTCATAATGTTGCCAACTTAACTATTGAAAAAAACATACAAACTATGCTGAATTACACTGTCTTGCAGCCATGTGATCAAGTATATGGGATGCTACAATATATATAGCACATATACCTGGACAGTAAGAGTTTGTGCCACAGTCTAAATGCTTCACTGCTGGGTACAGGCTTCCCGTTAAAGTCTCCATCTATTTACGTTACAATCTCCACCTACAATCAGGCAATCTCTCTGTTATAATGACTCAAAATTTCAAACTGAATTTCATGAATACCACCTTTCTACGCGGTCTACTGAATGTCATATGGTTTAAACACCCATCTTAATGGCAGGACGCACTGATAAAAGGTAACATTTCATCTAATCAAAGGCCACAGTGTTACGACAAAATGAGTTATTTCTGGGGAGGACTCATTGCTTCCACTCCTGGGGTGGCGTTTCGCTGAAGTGTGCATTTAAGTAAGTGGTAATGAAAAATCAATCCCTGTCGCCCAGCTGGAGTAAGGATACAGAAACCTGCTTCCAGCTGGTCATGAGGCTTCAGATAATTACTATTACCCAAACACTGCATGGAGTTTCTTCCTGTACATAAACTAGACAGTGGCACTTGTTCAGGTAGGATCCAGAATGGCATGTGAATAATATCATTCCTATTTTATGTGTACTGTTACTACAGTAGGAATACTCTGAAAGAGATGCTGTAACACAGCACTGCTTATGTTTGAACAAATACTTGGCAGAATCAATAGCCGTCTGGTGAAATTGTCTTGAGTAAGAAATACAAAATGTACTAACTTTAAAGGTAATCAACAAGAGACAACTTTAGGTACCAAGACAGAAACACAAGAACAAACTTAAATCAATGAACAAACTTAAATTATGCATTCAATAATCTTGTCTTGTTGTACACCTCGGCTAACACAGTAGGAAGTAAAAACCAGGTGGCCTGTACACCTCCGCTAACACAGTAGGAAGTAAAAACCAGGTGGCCTGTACACCTCGGCTAACACAGTAGGAAGTTAAACTCACCTCCAACATGAGGTCCCCTTCTTGGATGTCCTCCAGCGTAGCAATAGCATCTGTGAGCAACATAGAACGACTCATTAAGGTCTCATTCATGAGTTTTTCTTGCCATACACTTCTAATATGCTATAATACGTGTTTTACATGGGTGCACTTATAATAAAGCTACAGGAAATGTCAGCACTTTAGTCATTCTATGTTGCGCACATTTACCCTATATCGAGGGAAAAAATTGGTAATGAAAAATAAACATATGTTCTTTGTTTATAGCAATTACAACCTACACTTAGTCACCTGCAAGAGGTACTTTTTCGCTGCTAGTGTACAACAGCGCCACTCAGAACCCAGGACTGTGTGCCTCCAACCTAAAGCACGGCTGCCAAACTTTACCTGCTACTTTCTTCAGCTACAACAGACTTTCACCAATCTATCGTCTGAGATCAGTTCTGCTGGCTAAGAGGGAATTTCTCACAGCTAAAAACACGTGTTCATGCAGCCGTTTATTTTTTGGCTCTGATCTCTTAGAATACACACTCGAAGTAATATATGAATGAGACCTTAAACAACACATGTGGACATGTTGACACTGCAGGCTTTCAATAATATCCACTTCCTGTTCATCCATGTAATATCCTGTTCATCCATGTAATATCCTGTTCATCCATGTAATATCCTGTTCATCCCTGTAATATCCTGTTCATACTTCGGAATAATGAATATGTTCTAAATTCAAAACAAAGGTCATAGCTATTACAGTAGCTTAATTGCACACCCATTTGTCAGCAAATTTTATGCAGTTATCCGCATGGTGCAATAATGCAAAAATCATCTAGCTGGACCACCCTGCTTTGGGATTTGGGGATTCCGCTGGATCACTATATAGTAACCAAGTACAATCTTACTCTGATAGGCTGGATCACTGTATAGTAACCAAGTACAATCTTACTCTGATAGGCTGGATCACTGTATAGTAACCAAGTACAATCTTACTCTGATAGGCTGGATCACTATATAGTAACCAAGTACAATCTTACTCTGATAGGCTGGATCACTGTCCCGATAGGCTCCCAGCTCCTCCACAAACGGTTTCTGTCCTGCAGTTACAAAAGAAAAGTAGAAACAAAACTGATTAGCCTTTGCCGTTACAGTTCATCTAAGCCACTATAAATACATATACATACACCCATATCAGTTCATCTAAGCCACTATAAATACATATACATACACCCATATCAGTTCATCTAAGCCACTATAAAATTTAAAAAAAAAAAATTAATACATAATACATTCACCCATATCAGAGAATGTGTCTCACAATAAAGCTCTGTTAATACTAATAGGAAGAAAATTTTTCTAGAAATTCATTCATACCATTCCCCAAATGAAACTTTTCATCCTAAGTATCTCCTATCATAGTTTGCCATGTCCCTACTACATGTCTCTATGTGCAGACTATACGTACCTTCCCTACTACCTGTACCTGTATGAAGACTATACGTACCTTCCCGTGTACATGTCCCTGTGTGCAGACTATACGTACCTTCCCGTGTACATGTACCTGTGTGCAGACTATACGTACCTTCCCGTGTACCCGTACCTGTATGAAGACTAACGTACCTTCCCATGTACATGTCTGTGTGCAGACTATACGTACCTTCCCGTGTACATGTCCCTGTGTGCAGACTATACGTACCTTCCCGTGTACATGTCTGTGTGTGCAGACTATACGTACCTTCTCGTGTACCTGTCTGTGTGTGCAGACTATACGTACCTTCCCGTGTACCTGTCTGTGTGCAGACTACACGTACCTTCCCGTGTACATGTCTGTGTGTGCAGACTATACGTACCTTCTCGTGTACATGTCCCTGTGTGCAGACTATACGTACCTTCCCGTGTACATGTCCCTGTGTGCAGACTATACGTACCTTCCCGTGTACATGTACCTGTGTGCAGACTATACGTACCTTCCCGTGTACCCGTACCTGTATGAAGACTAACGTACCTTCCCATGTACATGTCTGTGTGTGCAGACTATACGTACCTTCTCGTGTACCTGTCTGTGTGTGCAGACTATACGTACCTTCCCGTGTACCTGTCTGTGTGCAGACTACACGTACCTTCCCGTGTACATGTCTGTGTGTGCAGACTATAGTTAACGTACCTTCCCGTCTACCTGTACCTGTATGAAGACTATACGTACCTTCCCGTGTACCTGTACCTGTACCTGTATGAAGACTACACGTACCTTCCCGTGTACCTGTACCTGTACCTGTATGAAGACTACACGTACCTTCCCGTGTACCTGTACCTGTATGAAGACTATGCGTACCTGTACCTGTACCTGTACCTGTATGAAGACTATACGTACCTTCCCGTGTACCTGTACCTGTACCTGTATGAAGACTATGCGTACCTGTACCTGTACCTGTACCTGTATGAAGACTATACGTACCTTCCCGTGTACCTGTACCTGTACCTGTATGAAGACTACACGTACCTTCCCGTGTACCTGTACCTGTATGAAGACTACCGTACCTTCCCGTGTACCTGTACCTGTATGAAGGCTAACGTACCTTCCCGTGTACCTGTACCTGTACCTGTACCTGTATGCAGACTAACGTACCTTCACGTGTACCTGTACCTGTGTGCAGACTAACGTACCTTCCCCTGTACCTGTACCTGTATGAAGGCTAACGTACCTTCCCGTGTACCTGTACCTGTATGAAGACTAACGTACCTTCCCGTGTACCTGTACCTGTATGAAGACTGGTAGCCAGCCGGAGCACCGAGGCCTTGTCCAGGTGCTACATGTACCTGTACCTGTACCTGTACCTGTACCTGTACCTGTACCTGTACCTGTATGAAGACTAACGTACCTTCCCGTGTACCTGTACTTGTACCTGTACCTGTACCTGTACCTGTACCTGTACCTGTACCTGTACCTGTACCTGTACCTGTATGAAGACTAACGTACCTTCCCGTGTACCTGTACCTGTATGAAGACTAACGTACCTTCCCGTGTGTGCTGCTTCATACGCAGGTAGCTGGTGGCCAGCCGGAGCACCGAGGCCTTGTCCAGGTGCTGAATCGTCTCCTTGTGGAACGGCAGCTGCTGGGCCAGCGCCTGGATCTCCTCCCCCTCCTGGTCACGCCGGGCCTTCGCCGCGAAGCGCGACTTCTCCGCCCTGCGGAAAACAGACAACACTTAGTGTCATGGCAGAACAGTATCGACTTCTCCACCCTGCGGAAAACAGACAACACTTAGTGTCATGGCAGAACAGTATCGACTTCTCCACCCTGCGGAAAACAGACATCGCTTAGTGTCATGGCAGAACAGTATCTGTATCATTCTGTATCTATGTAACCGGTATAACCGCCCTTCGGCATAACACACCAGCTTCGCAGGCATGCGGCGTGGCAGCAGCTGGTTATATTACACTGAGGGACCCGTCACACCTAACTTTTGCACATCTATCTGCAAGTGTTGGTAATTCTGGTACTGGCTTGACTGTTGCTAGTACAGAAACAGAAGGGTGTGCACAGATAACATAAAATGCTGTCTTCACCAGAAAACTGTATCATGCGATGAAAGAAGATACAATGTCACAGCAAGCTAGCCTGATTAAATTTGCTTATAGCAGCCTGCCCAACATCCACCGGCCAGTTACAGCCCCGGACAGCAGAGTTTGTGTTACACAGACTATGTGGAGGGGCCAGTTACAGCCCCGGACAGCAGAGTTTGTGTTACACAGACTATGTGGAGGGGCCAGTTACAGCCCCGGACAGCAGAGTTTGTGTTACACAGACTATGTGGAGGGGCCAGTTACAGCCCCGGACAGCAGAGTTTGTGTTACACAGACTATGTGGAGGGGCCAGTCACAGCCCCGGACAGCAGAGTTTGTGTTACACAGACTATGTGGAGGGGCCAGTTACAGCCCCGGACAGCAGAGTTTGTGTTACACAGACTATGTGGAGGGGCCAGTTACAACCCCGGACAGCAGAGTTTATGTTACACAGACTATGTGGAGGGGCCAGTCACAGCCCCGGACAGCAGAGTTTGTGTTACACAGACTATGTGGAGGGGCCAGTTACAGCCCCGGACAGCAGAGTTTGTGTTACACAGACTATGTGGAGGGGCCAGTTACAGCCCCGGACAGCAGAGTTTGTGTTACACAGACTATGTGGAGGGGCCAGTTACAGCCCCGGACAGCAGAGTTTGTGTTACACAGACTGTGTGGAGGGGCCAGTTACAGCCCCGGACAGCAGAGTTTGTGTTACACAGACTATGTGGAGGGGCCAGTTACAACCCCGGACAGCAGAGTTTGTGTTACACAGACTGTGTGGAGGGGCCAGTCACAGCCCCGGACAGCAGAGTTTGTGTTACACAGACTATGTGGAGGGGCCAGTTACAGCCCCGGACAGCAGAGTTTGTGTTACACAGACTATGTGGAGGGGCCAGTTACAGCCCCGGACAGCAGAGTTTGTGTTACACAGACTAATAGCAAACCACTGGATGCCTAGATCCTCAGTGTACAATTTTCCACATCAGTCTTGCCTACCTTTATCAACAATAAGATTCTAACTTGCCTATCAAAAAACCTGTAAATTGCAATTGTATCAATCAATTGTATCATCACTGTATAAAACATGATCATTTCCACATGTGTATTATAGGGAAGTATGTTTTCAGTGTAACACAGAATGGCAAACATACAGCCTGATGGATCAGCGACCTGACTTCCCTGAGAGGAAAATACCAAAAATGGAATGTAAATCAAGACAATGAGCACATGGAATCCCAATCTAACAGTACATTAGGTCAACCTGACTATACTTCGTGTCAAAATTGGTGCCATAACAATACGTAACCTTGCTGCTTCAAACCTGTTCTTCATAACAAAGCACCACCTCCATGTGCTTTACAGTCAAAGTGGGCACATCTGAAGCAGTTCAATAATGAATACATATATAGCATACAACTAACATTCAGGCCTCTGTCAGCTATCTTCCCATGGAACAAGTCATCCTTCATGTTTCACATCAAGCAGTCAAACAACAAACCAAGAAGGTCATTTTTTTTAACATAGAGATTCTTCTGTGCATATCAGTGAGATCAAAACTATGCTAAATGATAGAGAAATACGTCAATTTCAGGAATGCACCAGTTGGATATTTGATGTTTGATGTTTGTTCATTCAGCGTTAATTTGTGTCTTGATACCATTACTGCCATTTCACAGACTTGTTCATGGCTGTATAGTAAGCAGTCTAAATAAACATAAAAATTGCATGCTGGAATAAAGCTTGTCTATGTTCTAGTCTATGATGACAGGACTGCTCTAGTCCATTGTAAACCAACATGCAACATGCATATGGTGAACCAGCAGAAGCATCCTGTGCATGTATGAGACTGTCTACCCTGGAGGAACCAGCAGGAGCATCCTGTGCATGTATGAGACTGTCTACCCTGGAGGAACCAGCAGGAGCATCCTGTGCATGTATGAGACTGTCTACCCTGGAGGAACCAGCAGGAGCATCCTGTGCATGTATGAGACTGTCTACCCTGGAGGAGCCAGCAGGAGCATCCTGTGCATGTATGAGACTGTCTACCCTGGAGGAACCAGCAGAAGCATCCGGCTGTTTCACAATTGAGTGTACCAAACAGGGGTCACTTAGGTTGAAAAATCAACTTTAATATATATCAAAACTGATATTGGCAGTTCAAAGGTACATACTTGTGGCTTAATATTCTGAAAGATCTCTGCACAACACCCCTCGGTTACTATGATATAGGTCTTTCTTTAATGGGACATTGAGGGGGTACGGACGGGACAACTGTAAGACTGTATGTAAAGGTACATACAGTATACCCACATGAAGAACTAAAGATAAACACTATTCCATGTTATCTTCCATCACTAGTATCCACAAGACCAAAAAACTAAATTTTATTTGCAGTAGCACCTTGTTGTGTCATTTTCTGGTCATTTATTGTAAGGCGATAATAACACCTTGCTATCATTTCATGCCGAGGGACAGATCAAATACAAATTTTTTTAAGTTCAAGCACTTTGATAGCTACATTTTGTTACAATTTCATTCTTTATATACCCCTACATAAGATTCTAGCATTCATACTTGGGCAACACATCGAGAGACTTGATGATTTCATGAATATGATAATATATGGGGGTACGGACGGGACACAAAGAGACAACAGACTGATACTGCAGGGACTTGTCCAAACCTTTTGGAACACATTTGTTCAAAAAATTTAAGTTAATTAAAGCATCTACAAATACTGCAATATTGTTTAAACTAAGAAAAAAAGGAGACAGACATTATTGTTAGATCTGATCTGATCTAGAATGATCTGAGAATGCCATTTATAATTATAGAGCTTATTTTCTTTGATGGCCATGCTCAACTGGTGAACTTGATGGGATGTATCTGTTCTGTCAGGGAATCTGCAAATTCTTGACCTATTTGCAGATTTCTTCTGCTCTCTTTTGTCACAGCAAGTAGTAGTACCCCTTTCTTCTCAAGGATTTTATTTTGAGTAGGAGACTTGACAGGTCTCCCCAGAACCTTTGCCTTTCTCCTTGGTGTCTCAGGTAGTGCCTGTTCTGTCCTTGTCATGTACACTACCTGCACTGGGAGGTGAGGAGAATGGGTCATCACCATCATGATGATGATCTGGGAGAGTGAGCTGGGCTAGAGGAGAGCACATGAACTGGGCAAAATGGGATGGTAACTTTTGGGGAATATAAGATTTCATCTCATACCAATCCCAGGCAGTTTATGGGCATTAATGAAAAACCGGACAAAGAAAATGCTGGCAAATTCATTAAAAACTACTATTTTTAGTGAAGAGATTAATTGTTTGTATCCATTTAGTATTTATTATGTGTTATTTTAGCAATTGGGATGTCATTTTCCCCAGTATTTTGCTTAAAACTAAAAGTGGGGGTACGGACGGGACAGGTGGGGGGTACGGACGGGACAGGGGTACGGACGGGACATTTGAAGTTATACGGTGCTGTATCAGCCAAGGTCTTTATCACAGATATGGTTTATATAGTGGTTTGGTATCTAGTCAAAGAGACTTGTAAACCATCACAATTAAAAGCTTGTAATATTAGCCTATTATAGAAATTGAGGGGGGGTACAGACGGGACAGAATTTTTCGGAAAATTACAGCTGATACTTTGATCCTTTGCTGTGAGTCAGATGAAAGTAGGAATGATCTCTTTCTACATTTGTTCAGTTACATACATCATATCAAAACTTTACATGTCAAATTAACACTTATTACAATACAATAAAACAATGCTACATACTTTGTAATCTATAAGTAAATATTACATTAAAATTGGTAACATGTGGGTGAAAATGCAAAATAACCCTGCTGGCAAAAAAAGTTGGAATATCTTCGAAAAATTGTAATAAATCTCAAGTTAACATATAACTACATGTACAAAATAAAGAATTTTAAGGTAGCAGTCATGTTTGTAAAGTCAGTTGCAATGTTCAGAATGTGAAAAAACTGAATGACCCCTGGTAACACTAAAAATGGGACATTTTTAGGCAACATTTTTTATGATAGTTTCGCCAAATATTGATGGATTCCTCTATTTCTTTTTTTGTTGTGTTCCTTGTTACACCAGCTTTTGGAAAATAATAGTCAAAAACAGTAATATCTTATGTAGACTTTCTTATCAACTGGTAACATGTGGAAAAATAAATGGGTACACTCAATTGTGAAACAGCCGATCCTGTGCTTGTATGAGACTGTCTACCCTGGAGGAGCCAGCAGGAGCATCCTGTGCATGTATGAGACTGTCTACCCTGGAGGAAGTGCTAAGATAAGAGCCTGTTCCCTGAGGTTCAGCTCTAACTAGCCTGGACCCAGCGGGAGCTCCTGGTAATTACATTACATGCAGCATGGATGTGCCAAGGGTTTACATTACATGCAGCATGGATGCAGGTGCCAAGAGACTCCATAAAGGATCAAAAATTCCTGTAGAAACCATAATCGGCTACATTTTCATAACATATAAGACATAGAAATACGTGATCAGGTTTTAAGGTAGAAGCAAGTCTGTAATCTCACCAAATGCTGTTGGCTTGGTACATCTGATTGACAGTAAATAATGATAGATACATGCCTATTTCATAAAAATATAAAAAATGTTTCCCTCCATCATGTTGAGTTGAAGTACACCACAACTGGGTGTGTCTATGGTGCTGAAATGATATCAGCCAGTTGCTGTGGTGCTTGGAGTTGAGTCATGTTCACAAAGGCAGAATACCCTTTGGTAACACTAATGGAAAATACTCAGCCAACCCTGAGATCACTCTCACAAAGGAGGAACATCCTTCAGTCACAGTCACAGCATATTTTTCTTACACTGCACTGGCTGCTAAACAAGCCTTGTTAACCCAATATAGGTCCCATAATTCTGCAGCTGACGGCACAATTTGAATTTGACAGTAACGTTGATAAAGACTTTCCCAGAATGTTTGCCTGCGGCACTGAGGTCACTAACCTGCTTACCATTCCAGACACACTTCCACAGTAATTTACAGACGACATCACAGACCAACAGGTAATGTAAGTGCACAGTAAACTCATCAACACCACAGACCAACAGGGTAATGTAAGTGCACAGTAAACTCATCAACACCACAGACCAACAGGGTAATATAAGTGCACAGTAAACTCATCAACACCACAGACCAACAGGGTAATATAAGTGCACAGTAAACTCATCAACACCACAGACCAACAGGGTAATATAAGTGCACAGTAAACTCATCAACACCACAGACCAACAGGTAATATAAGTGCACAGTAAACTCATCAAAGTGTAATTAAGGGGCTTGAGTTGCAGAAAATCTGATAAGAAGCAAACACCAGGTGACTAGAGGATATACTATATAATATAGAACATTCAATACACAATGAGCAAATCAATAGACACGGCCTACAGCAGAAATGTCATAATAAAAAAAGTGGGAGAATTTTGTCACAAATAGTACTGGTAAGTGGTATTGGATTTTTTCAGAATTATTATCAGTGAGTGTTACACACACAGCCCGACACATGATCACGGGATCTTCGTCTTGCTGTGCC
>NC_049979.1:140639-147442 GCF_000003815.2 Branchiostoma floridae
ACATGCTATCTATAGACACCCTTAATACTGGTCCCAATGCATTTAGCAAAACACATCTGTCAAAGGTACCTGATCACATTTACATAAGCTGAATATCATAATCTGGAAGCATGCACAGTTTTTGGGCTATTCTTGACAGCAATGTCATTTTCACAATTACAGCTATAAATTCTGCTACTGCTTACTGTAGGGGTTGGACTTAAATTGGAGATACTTTTTTATTGCAGACTACTCTTTTTATAGTCTTTAATCTGTTTTATAATTTCTGACCAGTCAAGTGTAGGATTTTACAAGAAAGAACAGAAGAAAACTGCCTTTCCTTTTTCCCTTTGTCCTTTTTAATTCTAACATTACGATTTACTTTCGCAGCCTGTTTTGTAATTTTTAAAAATGATATTCTTCACATGAGCCAGTGAACTTTTGAATTCTTCAAGAAAACTTGCTAAGTACGAACTACACTTTTTGTAAGTCTCCCTTTTTCATTTGCTTATTCCATGCCTGGAATGAAGCATAAACAACCCAAACAAAAGCACATTCTGTTTTTTAGATCTTGTGCTTGGTTTTTCACACATAGCCACCATTCCCACACAGCCCTACTTGCACTTGGGAAAAGTAAAATTTCCAACCCTAAACTAAAAGAGACATGACTGTTGACAGGCCACATTTGTTCTATGGAGGGCCGCAAAATGGCACTAATGTAATAAAACAGATGCGCACTAATCCGATCTAAAGTGGCCCTTAACCTAGAAATAGAAATAATACATGAGGTAAAGCCCTCATGGTTGGGTGGATACATGAATCTTTCGATCACTCCACAAATACACACTAACACAGAACGCCTGCCACAATATGGACTATTTGCCAACAAAAGCCTCCAATCCGATGCATGCAAGAATTCACAACTATCTGTCACTGTCAAAAAAAACACTTCCACATCGCAAAGGGAACATCATTTACACTCCCCGGATTATTGTCTTTCACTTCAAAGGGCATGTTTGGGGAGGTTAAGGAAGGCCAATGCCCTACTTTTACCTACGAACAGTCTTCACCGTAACAACAAACCTGCCCACAGCTATGGTATCAATATTACTCTCCATCACCTTACTAGTTATGGCATGAAAACAAATGAATAAACAAACAAAAACACCAAAAACAAGTCTGGAAAGCATAGCATTAATCTTTAACCCACATTTCAGACATCTCCAGAATTCCCACAGCAAACGCTGAGACAAACACCTCACAATTAATCATCAATCAGTTTTGTAATTAAGCCTTCCAAAGTGAGACGTGAACCAAGATCTTACCCACCTTTTCAAACAACAGGAGCACATGTGGTGGGACTGTGGGTACATGGCTGAGGGCGGATCGAGGGGATCGGGATCCTGCAACCACACATGGCCTTGAGACTTCATTGAACACCAGCTCCAGCTCCCAGTCCCAGAAAAACACAGCTCAACTTGTCACACTGCAGGGTTGATCAGTCTGGCACCAAGATATGCTTCCATATGACTTAACACACAGGAGAACTTACAACTGCTGACAATCAACACCTTTCTACCAGCACAAACTGGAACGTCCGACTTCCGTCAGGGTGTGTGTCAAACTAGGACATCTCTCCGTGCATGCCTGGTGACCTCCAGTAACCTACACCACGGCATCATGGGAATGGGCAGGTGGGGAGTGTTTGTAAATTACTTGCACCTGCCTTTCTTGGGTCACAACCTACTTTCTACAAAAGAAATCTTGTTTATAGACAATAGATAACGATGGGGAAATCCACTGGAACATTGTAATCTGCCATGAACAGTTGTGTGAAAATCCCATCGGTGCCCCATCACGGATATCCGATACGTGCCAAACTCACTTGTCAAGGCCAGAGTGCGACCTGGGATGGCTTGCTGACCTATTTAGACCACATCTACACCCGCAGTACAACAGAGGAAGGACAAAATAAACCAGGTTATTTTGGTACATGGACAACACAAAAGGACATATTTACTTACCCAGGACAGCCTGGATGCAGGCATGTACTTGTGTTTAAAAACTACAGATTTGAAGTGATGTAACCTGCATCATTCATCCATACAGCCTGACATTCAAACATTAAAATTCTGGAACATAAATCTAAAAATCATCAAAGCGTATTTTAGGACAAAATAAATAACCTAGAGTTCCACAACTCCATACCTTCGCCATATGATTCTACTTTTACAACTGTTGTATTGATTGTGATTGTCTTTAATTATGCAAACAAGTTCCTTATTTGCATAAATTGTATTAGTTGATCATCTCCTCCCCCAGATAACAGATGTACACAGTCTATGTTCAGAAAGAAGGCTTTAATTACATTTTCTGACTCTGTATGAAATTCCCATGATCTACCACTAAGTATTTTCTCAATAATTATGCAAATTGGATTCATTTCCACAATTGCTATCTATAATCAACATTCCTGCTGCAGTAGAAAGCCACTAGGTGGCCCATTATTGAACTTGATCTTCATTTTGCTGACCAAGATACATCAAAGCCTACATGAGTTATGACAGACAGACACACAAACACACCCAAAATGTTGCCTTCTTGGCAAAGGTAACCAGTTGAGTTGTACATTTACTTGTATAAAAATTAATTCTGTGTAATGCTTAAGTTGACATCACAATACAAGTGCTTGGATTCACCCCATGACAATCAGACTTGAATATTTTTGACAGAGCTGGACTCTGACATTGTCTGCAGTAAAGAACGCAGTAAAGAACACAGAGTCATAACAAAGGTCACACTAAACGCAGAGTAATAACAAAGGTCACACTTAACACTTTCTCCTACCAAAACAGCAGATCATTCTTTCCCAATCTTAAACACAATTCAACTTTAACATATTGTACTTCAAGAAGAATTTTACTAATTATGCAAATAATGAAATATTGTAGGCTTGGCCATTTTGACGTTTTAACAAAACAATTTCTTCTTGTAATTACATATTTTGCACTATGTGTTTGTACTGGTTTGAAGTTCACCATTGGACCAATGTTGTAGCATCCAGAAGACAGAAAGGCATTCTGTGGTGGTTTCAAGTTTGCTGTAGATAGGTCACTGCCAAGTTTGCTGGAAATATGCCATCTCAACAACCAGGATCAGGATGATTAGTATGAAAATTATAATCTTTACAGTAACCCTCAGGACATTTTTTATTTCTTTTTTTTTCAATTTATTTACTTGATGTTCACCACAAAACAAGGCTCATGGAGCCAGTTATGAGTTTTGGGTTACAGTACTGGATTCTGAGGATGTTTGTTTACCCTTGACTTGAAAAGTCTACAACATTGAAGTGTCGTGTATAATGGAGATAGAGAGCTCCAAGGGAGGTGATTTCAATTTGTTACCCTATTTTAGTATCCAATTTGTTACCCTATTCTAGTATCCAATTTGTTACCCTATTGTAGTATCACACCCTCAGGCACCAGTCATACACTGGGGAGAAACTGCCTCATGCGTCGCACGACGTGGGAGCTACTAAGTCTAAGTAAGTAAAGTAAACTTAAATTCCCGCAAACTTAAATGCATTTACAGTAAGGCATTTCCGCATGGCAAGTAAATTTGCAGGAAAATTCCAATGTTTCAAGAAGAAAAGCCCTGTGGACAAAAACATTTCCTTGACTGTCTGAATAATCAGTTATGACATGTTATCCTAATATGAAGCAAAGGTAGCACGCACTGTTTACAAAGCAGCTTAAAACCATACCATTTCCACCATAATATGATAATCCTGTTTGGCAACAATTCTCAGCTTTTTTATTTGTTTGCAGACCTCCGCACATCCGTGCCAGCTTTGCAGATCAATTATGCAGAACAAAGTGGGTCATGGTCCTCACAAAAACCTCACATTCCCGTGTCTCATTACAGACACCATAAACCTCACATGGTCCTCACAAAAACCTCACATTCCCGTGTCTCATTACATACACCATAAACCTCACATGGTCCTCACAAAAACCTCACATTCCCGTGTCTCATTACAGACACCATAAACCTCACATGGTCCTCACAAAAACCTCACATTCCCGTGTCTCATTACATACACCATAAACCTCACATGGTCCTCACAAAAACCTCACATTCTCCTGCCTCATTACAGACACCATAAATCTCACATGGTCCTCACAACAACCTCACATTCCCCTGTCTCAATACAATTTACATATACCATAAACCTCACATTCCAGTCTCATTATGATATACACCATAAATCCTTAACCATGGATCCATTCACTCCATCATGCTTATACTGCAGATCATACTCCCATTGCCACATGACAATAAAACTAATTTTAAATATTCACAATAATTGTAATCACTGGTAGATTAATGCAAATCGCAGAATAGGACAAAAATCCAAAACAGTGTGCAGCTATATTCTAATGTATATTTCATGCACCTTTGGCCCTTTTAAATGGTCAGCTACACCCCAAACCCACACTTTGCACAATGAACATTAATGAGACAAAAATCATGCCCGATCTTCAGTGAGCATAATGGTATTATAAGTAAAATTAATGTTAATGACCTGGTTCAAAATGCAAGTTGACGTAGGGTTTTAGGTTTGTTTGCTTTTTTTACTGGCAAAACTATATGGCGAGCCTAATGAGTAATGGTACATAGTATAGTGTGCAAGAAGGCTGTGGGGAAAACACTCCCCATTTTTGTGAAAATGTTAACTTTCTAGCTAATCATAGTAATAGCAAAAAAAGTCAGACTAAAACTGTTACATGATGAATTTCAAAAGTTAAATAAATATGTAGGTCTACACATATATTTACCAAATATGGGACACATGCCACATCTCTGTGAAATGGTAACATGGCGCCACCTAACAGATGCTGCTTATACTGCAGTTCTCAGCCAAGAAGCTTGACATTTGTAACTTTACGTGCCGTTTGTCTGTGTCTCTGTTTGTGGACAGCTAATTTAAGAAGCTAAGGACAGATCCTACTCTCATGTCCCTAATAAACGTACCGGGACGTTTATTTTTTTCAGCCTCACAATCCACCCGGTACGTTCTTATTTTGGACGGTACGTTTATTTTTTTCTGAAAATTGGGGCTTTGCTAAGCCAGGACCCTCAAAGAATTGAAGTTTTTGGCGTTTCTGTCCATATTTCCGCGGTATTTTTGCTCAAAATTCACTATTTTGGGGGCGAAACGGCGCGGATTTCCATCAGTAGCGTTACGCTTTCGGTGATTTTGGTCGATCTCGCTATGACGCTACGAAGTAAAATGTTGTTCTTGGGGGAAAATAAAACACCACACTGACGTTTTGAAATACAATTTTTACATAAATAACTTTTAGTTTTAATTTAGTAGTAGTTTACAGTCTCTGTTTACATCGTAAACCAGCACCTTGCACGAGGATTTTCCGGTCTTGTGGTTCCATGCGCTTTCGGCAGCGAGGCGGAAGAGTGATTCATTCACATTTTAAATAAATGCTGGACGTAAAAATAACAACTATAACTTCGTTTCCCTTGTGATATGAGTTTTGAAGCCGCAAATTCTCCAAAACGGCAGGAATTCGTCGGTAAAAACAGCAAGTTCATAATGATTTCTAAGCATCAAACCGCCACAAAACTTTCCTTTGTAGATGCATGTGCCATTATGCCGAGATGGTCACATCGAAATAAAACTTTCTCTACGTAGGTTTATTTCTTTGACAAAAATCAACCTTAGTCTAGATTTCCAATTACTAACATTCATTTAATAGATTGAATCATTTCTATACCGTAATCACTGTATTTTGTGCTACACAGCAGAATTCTTGTTGCGACATTTTACCTTGGTAAAAGTGGAGTCGTCCACTGACCCCTAGTGACCTTGCAGCGACGCCATCTCGGAGAAAAACGCAAAGACGGAGATTTTCCATTTTTGGCCCGCGGAATACGAAAATTGGGACAGCGTACATGCATTTCAAGAACCTAAAACATCAGATACATGAACGGACGGTCTATTTCTAAAATCTGCTCGCATAGTCTTCCAGTCTGCACAGAAATGACGATGTAGAGAAGGGTAGAAGTGAAGAGTCTGAGATGAGAAAAAACGCCACGTGAATTCAACAACACTTAGGTGGAAACACTTTGCATAAAATCATATAATTTTGTATAATGTTTCCTTTATTCAATGTTTCCTTCATAAAGAGTCCAAGTTGAGCCTAAATTTTGCTGATGTAGTGCAGAACTTTTAAAAAAAAGTGATCCCCTCGTGGATAATTTAGCGCAGCGTAACGCGGCCGGCCACGCGCCGGTGACCGCTATCGGCAGTGTTCAGCATAGCGGCCGGACCGAAAATTGTCTGGCCGCGACCGCATTCGACAGGTGACCGCTATAGACTATTTCTTAATGCTTAGGGAAAATCCAAGGTACACAAAATGGAGAAAATATCATAATAATAATCTGGTAAATTCTTCATAATTCGAACAAGATATCTATAGTCCTTCAGCTCATCATTTATACAACTAACTGATGTGGTTCTTAGGCATAAATAAATAAAAAGAACCTACCACTTATCATCTTCTTTTCTTTGGACAGAAGAAGCATGGTCACAGTTAAATACATGTAATTTGGTAATTTTCCGGGGGGTATGTTTATTCCGGGGGGTACGTTTATTAGATATTGAAGATTTGTCCGGGGGGTATGTTTATTCCGGGGGGTATGTTTATTAGGGACATGAGAGTAATGATATTTTGTATGGTTGTAGGGGTCAGGAATATATATAGTGAGCTCCGTAATGGGAATTGTTAAAAACCGCACAACCAGGC
>NC_049979.1:147995-152411 GCF_000003815.2 Branchiostoma floridae
GGTATCTGACTGGGTTGTGAACAGAGATGCCAAATGGCTTAAATTTGTCACCTATTTATTTCTATCAGTGCCAATGGGTCCCCCCAAATGTGCAATCTTTTAGCTTTAGAATAAAGAAATTGCAGTTGGCGAAATAGCATGAATGGGCACAGCCCAAATGTCAACAGACAAGATCACTGCAATGTCCTGTTGATCAATCTTGTATGTTGATTTTTACCTTCCATTACAACATTATGATTTTCGAAAGTTACCTAGCATCTTGTTTGGGGCCAAACCTTAGGAATCCCATTCTTGCAGAAGACACATATTTGACCTGTGTGTCGCACATCAGTGAGGCCACAAGGAAAAACTGAGAAAATCTTTTCCGCAATAACTCGTCACCAGCAGGCACGCCAGGTGAAATGCCTACTTCCCTAGTACCTGACTAAGCAATAAAAGTACACGAAACAGCAGCAGCCCTAACTTAACACACCCTTAAGACACCGGTAAAGACATTTTTGTGAATATACGTTTAGATCTATCTTAGGGCCTCCCCTGTTAATGTTATACAAGTACAAATTGTAATATATTAGCACATCCTGAGCCTTTTATCATGTTCTTGCAATTCCCACCTTACCTGCTAGGCAGCATTGTTTACATGCATGGGTAAGCTGGAAGTATGCAAAACATATAAAAAGAAGCAAATGGGCAAATTGCAAAAAAAATACAACGAAATAAGCCAAATACAACCTGTTACATGAATATTTTGAAATGCATACAGCAAAATAAAGTCAGACTAACCTGCAGAAATAATCAGAGTATTTATTAGCAACTGAACATCCTTATAATTTAAAAGATAAAGTGGATGACAGATATGTAAACCCTCACACAATGTGCTAGAAGATATGTAACTAAATCCTCACACAATGTGCTAGAAGATATGTAAACCCTCACACAATGTGCTGGAAGATATGTAAACCCTCACACAATGTGCTAGAAGATATGTAAATCCTCACACAATGTGCTAGAAGATATGTAAACCCTCACACAATGTGCTAGAAGATATGTAAACCCTCACACAATGTGCTAGAAGATATGTAAACCCTCACACAATGTGCTGGAAGATATGTAAACCCTCACACAATGTGCTTGAGAAGAATACATCATGTGTTCCTCCAGCATTTTAAGTAATGCACCAATGCAGTAGGCCTAAACAGCTGCTCATACCCATAGCAAAATGAGCAGTACATGTTCATGACATTTGACTTGTTTTTCATAGCAGGGAATTTATAAAGGCCTGAATCTGAAAAACAGTTTGACATTTATACAAAAAATAACAAATTGCTTTCTGTTGATATGATTAATAACCTTTACGATACAAATGACTTCAAAACAACTTTTCAGTCAAGGATCCAATTAATCCAGTAAAAGCGAGCAGATGATGGTGTGACATTAAAAGGGACCTTATCCCATTCATCCCAACCATTCAATTAATCCAACAAATGCCAGCAATCGATAACACCAAAGGAAACAGCTTTGCCCCATTTCTGTTCATGTGAATATTGTAAATCCACAAATATGCACATTTCTACTAACCTCCAAGCAGATAATGGCGTGGAAGGTTACATTTTCAGGTACAATATACTTTTATAGATTTATATGCATTACGAAGAGAAGCTGCAAAGGTCTGAAAAAGTATTTTCTGACCTACTTATTAAGAAAATGTTAACTTGAACAATAGATACTCAAAAGGTATGGTTGTGACTTAGGTATGGTTGTAACTTAGGTATGGTTGTGACTTAGGTATGGTTGTGACTTTGGTATGGTTGTAACTTAGGTATGGTTGTGACTTGGGTATGGTTGTGACTTGGGTATGGTTGTGACTTGGGTATGGTTGTGACTTAGGTATGGTTGTGACTTAGGTATGGTTGTGACTTAGGTATGGTTGTGACTTAAGGTGGGGTCACACATGCATATATATTTAAGTCTGTTTGAGGTGCGTATGACGCTCTTAGTCTCTACCAGGCTCCACAGGTCGCGGGGAAAATAGTACAAATTGGACAAATATAGATACATAACATGCCAGATGAGTTAGCTGACCGAGAAGTATGGTTAGCTACCCAGCTAACTCGTCCGACATGTTACCTGTTTACGTTTGTCCAATTTCTATTATTTTTACAACGACCTGTGGAGCCTGGTGGAGGCAAATACTCCCATGCGCGCCTCATACGGACTTAAATATATACGCAGGTGTGACCCCACCTTTAGGTATGGTTGTGACTTAGGTATGGTTGTGACTTAGGTATGGATGTGACTTAGGTATGGATGTGACTTAGGTATGGTTGTAACTTTGGTATGGTTGTATACTCCATACTAGCTTGCGTTGTGTACATCTCAAAGCACTGTAACAGTTATATATGACATGCAGTGTGATATATATATATATATATATGTGTGTATAGTCCTAGTCTGTTAACTTCCTAACACTAGTAACAGACAGATAGACATGACTAACGTTTATTGATATTGGCAAATGATCTGCTGTGTGGCCCAAAGCCCATCTATGATATTGCTTTAGCCCATGACTTCAGTTTGCGTTCCCATTGATATGGCCTGATATTGCTTTAGCCCATGACTTCAGTTTGCGTTCCCTTTGACATGGCCTGATATTGCTTTAGCCCATGACTTCAGTTTTCGTTCCCTTTGATATGGCCTGATATTGCTAAAGTCTGCGTTCCCTTTGATATGGCCTGATATTGCTTTAGCCCATGACATCAGTTTGCGTTCCCTTTGACATGGCCTGATATTGCTTTAGCCCATGACTTCAGTTTGCGTTCCCTTTGATATGGCCTGATATTGCTTTAGCCCATGACTTCTGTTTGCGTTCCCTTTGATATGGCCTGATATTGCTTTAGCCCATGACATCAGTTTGCGCTCCCTTTGATATGGCCTGATATTGCTTCAGTTTGCGTTCCCTTTGATATGGCCTGATATTGCTTTAGCCCATGACTTCAGTCTGCGTTCCCTTTGATATGGCCTGATATTGCTTTAGCCCATGACATCAGTTTGCGTTCCCTTTGACATGGCCTGATATTGCTTTAGCCCATGACTTCAGTTTGCGTTCCCTTTGATATGGCCTGATATTGCTTTAGCCCATGACATCAGTCTGCGTTCCCTTTGATATGGCCTGATATTGCTTTAGCCCATGACTTCAGTTTGCGTTCCCTTTGATATGGCCTGATATTGCTTTAGCCCATGACATCAGTTTGCGCTCCCTTTGATATGGCCTGATATTGCTTCAGTTTGCGTTCCCTTTGATATGGCCTGATATTGCTTTAGCCCATGACTTCAGTCTGCGTTCCCTTTGATATGGCCTGATATTGCTTTAGCCCATGACATCAGTTTGCGCTCCCTTTGATATGGCCTGATATTGCTTTAGTCCATGACATCAGTTTGCGCTCCCTTTGATATGGCATGATATTGCTTTAGCCCATGACATCAGTTTGCGTTCCCTTTGATATGGCAGGATATGGCTTCAGTTTGCGTTCCCTTTGATATGGCCTGATATTGCTTTAGCCCATGACTTCAGTCTGCGTTCCCTTTGATATGGCCTGATATTGCTTTAGCCCATGACATCAGTTTGCGCTCCCTTTGATATGGCCTGATATTGCTTCAGTTTGCGTTCCCTTTGATATGGCCTGATATTGCTTCAGTTTGCGTTCCCTTTGATATGGCCTGATATTGCTTTAGCCCATGACTTCAGTCTGCGTTCCCTTTGATATGGCCTGATATTGCTTTAGCCCATGACATCAGTTTGCGCTCCCTTTGATATGGCCTGATATTGCTTCAGTTTGCGTTCCCTTTGATATGGCCTGATATTGCTTTAGCCCATGACATCAGTCTGCGTTCCCTTTGATATGGCCTGATATTGCTTTAGCCCATGACTTCAGTTTGCGTTCCCTTTGATATGGCCTGATATTGCTTTAGCCCATGACATCAGTTTGCCTTCCCTTTGATATGGCCTGATATTGCTTTAGCCCATGACTTCAGTCTGCGTTCCCTTTGATATGGCCTGATATTGCTTTAGCCCATGACTACAGTTTGCGTTCCCTTTGATATGGCCTGATATTGCTTTAGCCCATGACATCAGTTTGCGATCCCTTTGATATGGCCTGATATTGCTTCAGCCCATGACTTCAGTCTGCGTTCCCTTTGATATGGCCTGATATTGCTTCAGCCCATGACTTCAGTTTGCGTTCCCGTTGATATGGCCTGATATTGCTTCAGTTTGCCTTCCCTTTGATATGGCCTGATATTGCTTTAGCCCATGACTACAGTTTGCGTTCCCTTTGATATGGCCTGATATTGCTTTAGCCCATGACATCAGTTTGCGCTCCCTTTGATATGGCCTGATATTGCTTTAGCCCATGACATCAG
>NC_049979.1:152511-161094 GCF_000003815.2 Branchiostoma floridae
CCTTTGATATGGCCTGATATTGCTTTAGCCCATGACATCAGGTTGCCTTCCCTTTGATATGGCCTGATATTGCTTTAGCCCATGACTTCAGTCTGCGTTCCCTTGTGATATGGCCTGATATTGCTTTAGCCCATGACTACAGTTTGCGTTCCCTTTGATATGGCCTGACATTGCTTTAGCCCATGACATCAGTTTGCCTTCCCTTTGATATGGCCTGATATTGCTTTAGCCCATGACTTCAGTCTGCGTTCCCTTTGATATGGCCCGAGAATGCCTTAGCCCATGACTACAGTTTGCGTTCCCTTTGATATGGCCTGATATTGCTTTAGCCCATGACATCAGTTTGCGCTCCCTTTGATATGGCCTGATATTGCTTTAGCCCATGACATCAGTTTGCGCTCCCTTTGATATGGCCTGATATTGCTTTAGCGCATGACTTCAGTTTGCCTTCCCTTTGACATGGCCTGATATTGCTTTAGCCCATGACATCAGTTTGCGCTCCCTTTGATATGGCCTGATATTGCTTTAGCCCATGACATCAGTTTGCGCTCCCTTTGATATGGCCTGATATTGCTTTAGCCCATGACTTCAGTTTGCCTTCCCTTTGATATGGCCTGATATTGCTTTAGCCCATGACATCAGTTTGCGCTCCCTTTGATATGGCCTGATATTGCTTTAGCCCATGACTTCAGTTTGTGCTCCCTTTGATATGGCCTGATATTGCTTTAGCCCATGACTTCAGTCTGCGTTCCCTTTGATATGGCCTGATATTGCTTCAGTTTGCCTTCCCTTTGATATGGCCTGATATTGCTTTAGCCCATGACTTCAGTTTGCGTTCCCTTTGATATGGCCTGATATTGCTTTAGCCCATGACATCAGTTTGTGCTCCCTTTGATATGGCCTGATATTGCTTCAGTTTGCGCTCCCTTTGATATGGCCTGATATTGCTTTAGCCCATGACATCAGTTTGTGCTCCCTTTGATATGGCCTGATATTGCTTTAGCCCATGACTTCAGTTTGCCTTCCCTTTGATATGGCCTGATATTGCTTTAGCCCATGACTTCAGTTTGTGCTCCCTTTGATATGGCCTGATATTGCTTTAGCCCATGACTTCAGTCTGCGTTCCCTTTGATATGGCCTGATATTGCTTCAGTTTGCCTTCCCTTTGATATGGCCTGATATTGCTTTAGCCCATGACTTCAGTTTGCGTTCCCTTTGATATGGCCTGATATTGCTTTAGCCCATGACATCAGTTTGCGCTCCCTTTGATATGGCCTGATATTGCTTTAGCCCATGACATCAGTTTGCCTTCCCTTTGATATGGCCTGATATTGCTTTAGCCCATGACTTCAGTTTGTGCTCCCTTTGATATGGCCTGATATTGCTTTAGCCCATGACATCAGTTTGCCTTCCCTTTGATATGGCCTGATATTGCTTTAGCCCATGACTTCAGTTTGCGTTCCCTTTGATATCACTGACAAACTCTCCTGCCTCACTAGACAGTATCAGAACTGGGCAAGGCTATATATCTAACCATCACACATGTAGCGACAAAATGGTAGGTAAAGGGGAAGTTATTCTGCAATACTACAATTATTTTGTTATTTTTGTTTTTTTGTTAATTTCTTGGGCACAAGAGCACCTTTCCAGCTGGACCATCACCCAACAGGTATGGCAGAAGGGCAAACTGCTGTGAGGAAACCATGGCAACAGAAGGGCAGACTGCTGTGAGGAAACCATGGCAACAGAAGGGCAAACTGATGTGAGGAAACCATGGCAACAGAAGGGCAGACTGCTATGAGGAAACCATGGCAACAGAAGGGCAGACTGCTATGAGGAAACCATGGCAACAGAAGGGCAAACTGCTGTGAGGAAACCATGGCAACAGAAGGGCAGACTGCTGTGAGGAAACCATGGCAACAGAAGGGCAAACTGCTGTGAGGGAACCAATCAAGTGCATTATATTCATGTGGACAATCCTTCAGCAGTGTACAGGTCACATCATCCCCACAGACACACACTGGACATGACTCAACTCTTCTATATTTACATCCATTTCAGTTGTTCAGCCAACAAATAACTTGGGATGCATGTATGGCAGCATTCCAATACAGTTCTAATATTCAAAAGACATGTCACTAGAACCTAGTAGAGATGTCAACAATGAAGAATAAAACTTAACTGAAACATTCTCATCCACTGAGAAGATCCCTAGTTATAATTATAGTCACCACGGTGGATAGACATTGGACACTGAACTCGTGAACGTACAACAAACATATAATGTAACAATGTTGCTACAGGGGAGAAATGCTTTTCATTTGACGTCACCTGCGCCATGTTGGATTACAGCGTACATCTGTTAACCACACGAAGATGCTACTGCTTAATTCAATCACCCCCAACATTGTCATCGAGGATCCAATTATAATTAGTGTGACGTCAAATACAGAATGAATGAGTGGGAATTAGGGCTGGGTACCGGTACAAAAAATTCAGGTCCAGGTCCGGTTCAGGTCCAAAGGATCAGGTCCAAGTCCGGACCTAAACCTGGACCTGATGCAGTATGACTCATACCAATGGTCCATTTCACTACAAATAGATCTGTTTGGTGGAGTATTAGATTTACACTGGCGTTTTAAAATCCTTCAACACTAACTGCACCTGTACGATTGGCTGTAAAACTTGGTAGAAATTACTATAAACTCTACTCTACTTCACTCTTGTTATTTTCTTCCACCTACAAGCGCCAAAACGTGTGAATGCCTGATAAAATAAGCTGTTAATTTTCTAATCGGTCCAACATCCGGTCCACCTAATTTTTTCAGGTCCGGTTTTTCTGGACCGGTCCAATAAGAAAAACCAGTTTTGTGCCGGTACGCTGTACCGATACCCAGCCCTAGTGGGAATGTATATCACAAAGATAAGTAGTCAACCAAAGTAAATCCTAGTTTACAGCTGTGTGTGATTTGTGGCAGCTGATTCGTAGTTTTGTGACGGCCGTCCTGTGCCGAATATAATCCAGGAGAATTGCACATACTGGCTGCATGGTGCGATCCACTGTCAGGTGACATCATGTCTAGAACCAAAACAGTTTTTCAACCCTTTTCATCCGCTGCTTAGGCCATATCAATTTACTTTCTTGGTTCTCGGATTTTTAAAAGGGAAAATATAGCAAGAGGATATCGTAAAGCTAGAGGGTAGGGAGGACAACTTGAATATGACTGTATAAACCCCATAAAACTGAGTACACCAAGGCACATACCTGGCTTCATTATCATTATGTTTTTCCAGTTAAAGGTTGTTGGAATTTTCAAAAAGAATCCGAGAACCAACAAATCAGATTGGTGTGGCCTTAGTTATTGTATTTTCTTCCACTTTTTAGACATTCAAAATCCAACAGGTGTTGCAGACTATCGGTCAACTCTCTATCGCTGAAAATCTCCTCAGTCCATAGAGTTGGACTAGTCCACTATTGTCCTGGGCAAGTGGAAGTGCTGATCGGGCAAGCGCACGTCCTACCCCACTTGTCCGATCGGGCAAGTAACATATGCTCATAAGTGACATTTTGATACACTTACTTACTTTTCATTCATGGCATCAATCATTGGCTACACAGAAAAATAGAGCCAGCAATAAAAAAATTCCATCACTGAAAGGGAAAAAGATACTTGGAAAAAAATTGTCATTCGAGTTTCGAGCATGTGAAAAGCTGGTCTGAGCTAGTAAATTTTTCATTATCCGACAAGTGAATTTTAGAAAAGTCAGGGCTCGAAATACAGGTGCATCCAAAATTTGGTTCTAGTTCTGTGCATCCAATTTTTTTTTATGGGGGGTGCACCAGTGTACCCAAATACTTTTGTAGATTTACATGTAAAGACATCAAAGTATACTAGTATACTGTACACCATATTCTGAACATCGAATGTTGCAAAAATACTAGAATGTCTGTCAATGTATAATACTTGTTTAAGAATTTGAAGTTGGAATTTGCATTCATCGAAATTTTCAACACACCAAAACTGTATGTGGCTCACACAAAAATTTTTAGGTTGGGTTAACCAGCGCACCTAATCCCCAAAATAAATTTTGAACATTTGACATTCCTATTATGAAATGCAGCAAATTTATAAAGTTTACTTATTAATTGATATACAAATTAGCTAATACTGTTACTTTAATTTGCCATCATACTAGTTGTGTTTTCCTAGACAGCCTATCACCTTATATCCATAATGTGCTTACATAACCCTCTAACGAATTTTTCTGATAGCAATGAACTTTCCACCCACTCACTTACCGACCATGAAAATGGTGGTGATCTTAATATTCTTATGGGCAGAACTGCCCACACTGCGTAGAAGGCCTCTGTCAGAGCCCTACTTTATCCTTCTACTGGCGAGGGGCAGGAATAAATTAATACTCATCAGTAAGGATACAGACTTCAAGATCATGTCCCAGTTCACACCTTGCTAACTGCTGCAGGGCTGGAGTCTGTGCGTAAACGGTTGGAAACGGTCTCTCTTACTACAGTTTTCAAGTCAGTCCGGGGAAGAGCACCATCATATATGTCCACATTATTCCGGTGGATGTCACCCCCGACCCTAAGGGTCAACACACGTGCAGCGTCTACACGGTTACGGGACTATGACCCCCACATGCTTCAGTGGCCACCTGTCAGAGTGACGTCATTTCGCGTGAGTCTTCAGTACTACGGTGTGCAGCTGTGGAACAAGCTATCTCATGAAACACGAAGCATGATGAAGTTCAGGACTTTTAGGCGCCAATTACATCTAATGGCTTAGTAATGCTATTTTTACAGTATGTGTTATTTATTGTTATTGTGTTGTTTTTATGTATGCGCATGTGCCCAGGATTGCCTGAAAAACAGGTCAACGCTGACCTGAGATGTATTCCTGGTAAAATAAATAAACTGAAACTGAAGGGAACTTGGAGAGAAGAAAAAACAGGAACATCAATATTACATAATTATGAGTCATGAACTAAAAATTTCACTAACCTTTCCACAAGGAATCACATTCATCTTCAGTTTTCAAGGTCATGTCATTGGAATGGACAGCTTGGTGTTACATAATAAAATATTCATTAAGACCTACAAACGTATCCTTTATCCCTGGCAGGTCAACCGTACGATACCTGTAAACACACCAGCCTCCAGCACCAGGCATGGACTGTAAACACACCAGCCTCCAGCACCAGGCATGGACTGTAACATACCTGTAAACACACCAGCCTCCAGCACCAGGCATGGACTGTAACATACCTGTAAACACACCAGCCTCCAGCACCAGGCATGGACTGTAAACACACCAGCCTCCAGCACCAGGCATGGACTGTAACATACCTGTAAACACACCAGCCTCCAGCACCAGGCATGGACTGTAAACACACCAGCCTCCAGCACCAGGCATGGACTGTAAACACACCAGCCTCCAGCACCAGGCATGGACTGTAAACACACCAGCCTCCAGCACCAGGCATGGACTGTAAACACACCAGCCTCCAGCACCAGGCATGGACTGTAACATACCTGTAAACACACCAGCCTCCAGCACCAGGCATGGACTGTAAGGAACCTGTAAACACACCAGCCTCCAGCACCAGGCATGGACTGTAACATACCTGTAAACACACCAGCCTCCAGCACCAGGCATGGACTGTAAACACACCAGCCTCCAGCACCAGGCATGGACTGTAACATACCTGTAAACACACCAGCCTCCAGCACCAGGCATGGACTGTAACATACCTGTAAACATACCAGCCCCCAGCACCAGGCATGGACTGTAAACACACCAGCCTCCAGCACCAGGCATGGACTGTAAACACACCAGCCTCCAGCACCAGGCATGGACTGTAACATACCTGTAAACACACCAGCCTCCAGCACCAGGCATGGACTGTAACATACCTGTAAACACACCAGCCTCCAGCACCAGGCATGGACTGTAACATACCTGTAAACACACCAGCCTCCAGCACCAGGCATGGACTGTAACATACCTGTAAACATACCAGCCCCCAGCACCAGGCATGGACTGTAAACACACCAGCCTCCAGCACCAGGCATGGACTGTAAACACACCAGCCTCCAGCACCAGGCATGGACTGTAACATACCTGTAAACAGCCCCAGGCATGGACTGTAACATACCTGTAAACACACCAGCCTCCAGCACCAGGCATGGACTGTAACATACCTGTAAACACACCAGCCTCCAGCACCAGGCATGGACTGTAACATACCTGTAAACACACCAGCCCCCAGCACCAGGCATGGACTGTAACATACCTGTAAACACACCAGCCTCCAGCACCAGGACTGTAACACACCTGTAAACACACCAGCCTCCTGCACCAGGCATGGAGCATTCTCCAGGCAGTGAGCAAAGGAGATAGACGTAGTCAGGAGTTTTACCAACAGCTACTATCTCGGTGACCCAACCTCTGCTTGGAGAATATGCATGAAGTTTCAGAGTGCTAAATGTTCACAGCAGTGGCTAGCCAAGGCCACTTTCAAAACTCTTTCTCATTCATATCAGCTGGGAAAGCCTGTTTCGTGATGTTGTTTGACTTGTATGAATGTCACTTTCCTGTCACTTAGTCAGTTTGTGCTAAACTTAAAATAGAGCTGAACTTCTGGGACTAGACACAGCGGCACCTGTACATGACTGTGCGACCAACCACAGGGAAGCAGCTGGCAGCTTGGGCCATGATCTATGCTATAAAAAGATATGATTCTATCTATGTAGGCAGCATAAACATTTTCTTGTGTAAACACGTGACTTAACTACGTGTGACATAAACTTAAGTCCCAAAGGCTTCACCCAAATATTTGTCATATAGAAACAACAAGAGAAGGGCCACAGTCACCTTTAGCAAGACAACTAATACCCAACCAACAAAACACACGTTAATGAACTTAATCAAGACATATATTCTTTGAATTGTCCTTAATTTCAGACTTAAGTTGATAACATGTGAGGCAGCAAGTTGGTTTAACTTCAGTTCAGCACTTCAGCTGGTTTTAAGCACTTTGTTTATTTGTGGCTTGAATCCTTGGACCAGGGTTCACCTACTCCAAGTCCATCAGAATGGCAACTTAAACAAATACTTGACTTGATATATAGAATGGCGACAATAGTTTGAGTTTCAGTAATAAATCCATGCAGTAATATAGCCATGGGCGCCAGGCATTGCACCATGCCTTACACGATAATAAAGTTATTCCTTTCATCTTTCATAGGCCATTTAATCTTTCCTTGAAACGGAAATCTTATTGAAAGTTACCATTATTAATTTGCTATTTCCTAGAATATTTCATGTATTAAATGGCAAAATCTATGATTAAAATATAATGCTAGTTCACCTTTATCCGCAGGGTAACCAATATCCGTAATTAGGGATATCAAGTCGACGGATGATGGTTTCAAATTTGCTATCTACAAAATGTTCTGGTTAAAAACCACTTGATGTCCCCAAATGCCCTGTGTTTAACAATGTCGGATTTAGGTTACCCCACAGATTTAGGTTACCCCATGGATTTAGGTTACCCCACAGATTTAGGTTACCCCACAGATTTAGGTTACCCCACAGATACAGGTGAACTGGACTTAGAACCAATGTCATAATACGGTGTTTAATCCTTCAGATTAATCTTTTATCCACAATTGTGTGACAGTCCATTTTTGTGTAATATGATATATGCACTATAGTATATATATATATGCAGGGCTATTTTTTGCAGGTCATTCTTTATCGAGCTATAGGTTACTTATCTATTGATGATGAATATTCAATATTTACTTATTTATTGATGATGAATATTAAATATTTCCTGTGTAGTCTAGACAGCATGGAGTTGATACTATAGTCAAACTCATAACTATTCTGGTAAAACTTCTCAGGATCTAGGTATATCTGAATCTGACCAGGGTTGGACAAGTTTTCTAATATCCACGTGTCCTATTTAAATGACATTTTTCTAAATTCTATGTAGTTTCACTTCCAGCAATCAATGGAATTCTTTTCTCATTGACCCTATATATATTTTACTGTGTTGACCAATGCTTGATGCCATGACTGTGAAAAGTAACAGCAAGTCATATCAAGTAAATCTCGCTCATGGAGAAATCTTACTTGCCTGATCGGGCAAGTGGAGTAAGACATGTACTTGTCCGATCAGCACTTTCACTTGACCTGCCTTGTCCAACCATGCTAACTGACTGACTGACTGACTGAATGACTGACTGAATGAATGAATAGTTTAATTATTTGATCATTATGATCATAAAATGTGATAATCAAGATGGATGTATAGAAGACCACCTAAAACATGTCAATCTAAAGTTTGGTTGTTTTAACTTAGTGCCATCAGCAGCATTTACGTGTCATTTAACAATAATAAATAATTACAAAGCTGTAAAAGTTAAAATAATCTATACAATATTATTCCCAGCAGGCATAATCATACAATTTATGGCTTCAATTACATGAAAGAGTGATAAAATATAACTTCCATGGCTAGATTAGATAACCAGTCGAGCACCATTCAATATGTACC
>NC_049979.1:167910-172929 GCF_000003815.2 Branchiostoma floridae
TGAGATGCATTCTGGGAGATATGTCAAAGGTGAAATCTTGGCCTAACTAGTAACGGATCCTGCCTATCCAGACTTATACATGCCCAGACACATTCTGTTTACATCTCTGATGTCGTATCATCCACAAGGCATTACACAACACATCACCATTTAGTCTGTGTTGCCTTGTACTACGTTGTAGGTGATGCTAAAATGTCCACATGTGGCAAAAGAGATCATAATCTAACTAAAAACAAAATTCTATAAAATCATTACGATTAGGAAGAGTCATATCGATAAGATCATAACAACTTCCTGAATGTTCCCAGCCTTACACACCTGTGCTGATAGGTGTACATGTACCCTTACACACCTGTGCTGATAGGTGTACATGTACCCTGCCTTACACACCTGTGCTGATAGGTGTACAGCCTTACACACCTGTGCTGATAGGTGTACATGTCATTTGTACCTGCCCCAGGCATCACCTGCATGTGCTTTGTTTGGGAAACGACCCAAACAGTCGGAAATAATCATAGTGTCAGGGTCTGCTGTTTACTGACTAACTGGGGTCAATGTTCAAAAACAAGTTGAGCAAGTATCACAGAGCACTGTGCCATTGTTGCTTAGTTCTTACTTACAAATTGACACAATCCCATCTATCAATGCAGCGTGAGCTTGTATGTAATCAGTATCAAGTTTGTACAGTTGTGCAGCTTGTACTCTTCAGAAGAAACCTTGTGTTACGCGAAATGGCGGTTTATCAACTGTCAGGCCTCAAAATTAACTTTTTTCCCTACTGTCCCAGCATTGTCCCAAAAATAAATTTCAACTGTCCCGAAGTGAGGATGGACTGTCCCAACCCTATTTTCAGAAATTATAAGTATTACAACAACTGTAAGTCAGAGTACGCACGCCTGACAACCGCAGGCGCGGGGAGATCGGACATTCTGATGTTGATTCGTTGATTATTTTCCTATTGTCCCAAAAGTGTCCCAAAAAGATTTTTCAGTTGTCCCGGCCTAAATTTTAGTGGCCCCGGGACATCGGGACATAGTTAACTTCGAGCCCTGAACTGTGCAAATACAAACAGACAAAGTCACAAACTGCCTTCTTGTGCTCAAAATAGAAGAAACGTTAACAAATATGTACACATGTAATCTCCAAGCAGATCCTACAGCAGCATACTATAGGATAGTATCAAAAACTGCCAGAGGAGTGAAGCCGGCTTAGGACAGGTGTAGGGTCTACCATATGTAGGGTCTACATACCTTTGCAATAAAATTACATAAATGCTGGGTAAATTCCACACTTTCAGATGGATGATGAACGGACATGCTCCATATTATCCAAAGGATTGTCATAATCCAATGCAATTCTACTTAATAGTTAGAGTGAATAAAACCATTCTCAGAACAACCAAGCTTCACTATCACATTTTTAATGTTCAGACGAATATAACTGGCATTGACTACCAATCACAACTCTCTGTGCATCAACTACCAATCACACCTCTCTCTGCATATATAACTGGCATCAACTACCAATCACTATGGTAACCTCTCTGTGCATATATGGACACGACCTTGTCTTTGTCAGAACACTGCCATATAAGGCTCAGCTCTGCTATATACATGCAAAACTGCTTATAATCCTTGCTATGTGGGTTTTAGTCTTACTTCTAAAATAGCTGCATATACATCCAGAAGCTGACATATTCAGACCCACAGCGACAACAATCCGGCACACCTTTCCAACAATACCTGTCCCACAGCAATCCTCCTGTCCCACAGCAATCCTCCTGTCCCACAGCAATCCTCCTGTCCCCCAGCAACACTCCTGTCCCACAGCAACACTCCTGTCCCACAGCAACACTCCTGTCCCACAGCAACACTCCTGTCCCACAGCTGCCACAGTGCTGGGTACTTCTTTTATGGTTTTATTGATTTTGTCTGAGTGGAGATCATCTTACCTGCAGGCCTCACCTGCTTAGCTTATTGTACTGAAGTGACCCCAAACGGGTCAGTCTGCTGAACCCTGAGTAATGTGTGATGCAGCATCCTACCACTGGTTTGTAAATATCACTATTATCAGGTATATGGTCTCTAGTATGGCTACTAGATGGCCATTCCCAACTGAAAATCTAAAATTCTTAAATATTCGTAGAATAGCGTCCAAGATGTACTGACAGACATCGAAAATTTAAAGGTACGTTCTCTACCTTTAATAAACAGTCATTGTTCGAAGAAAATTGATAGTAACTTAAATATACGTGACTGATGAAACTCTTCAACGATATTTGTAGAATATCAAAATAACTCTTCCTTGAGGATGATGATCTAGGAAATGGAATTTTTGTTAGGTTGCAGACAGTCATTCTCAGGTCCATCCTCATAACCATAATTCTTAAGAATCTGGAACATGATAATATGTGGTTTATGGCTAGTGCTGTGTGTGTGCGTGTGTGTGTGCGTGCGTGTGTGTGTGTGTGCGTGTGCGTGTGTGTGTGGACAATCCATCCACACCTTCTTGAGTTATGCTGTTGAACCACAGACCCTACCTACATCATAGTCTTCTTCCCAAAGGCAAATGATATGGAATGATACAAGTGACAGTTAAAGGGAAAGCCTCTGAACAGAATTACTCAAGCTTGTCAAAGTCTACGACAGATGACTACCAGAGTAACATATAGGAAACTCTGGCTTTAAAAAAAATTCATGTTCCAGACATAAAATTTACAATGATCAATATTTCAAGCAGAAATGTGCATGGACTTTACAACCTTTAATATGCCACACTGCAATTACATTTGCCGCATTTACTTATTTATTTACTCATGTCAAAACAGGTGGGTAGCCCCTTCAACTTTTGAGAGTTGATTTCCAAGGCGGCCTACCATACATGAAAAACAAAACAAAACAAACAGTTCAATGACTAGGTAACCATCACAGCAACAGCCAATCTATGTGGCTGCTTTACAAAGGATACTTCACATGCATTACCACAAACATCAATCATACTCTACTGTGCAGTCTACATGGACTGGAATCCTATTGTGTTCGCAGGACATTAAACGCAGAGTGAGAGCACACCAGGTATAACTATCAAAATCATCAATACAATTCATTCTACAGCTCTCCCATCAGTCCTTGTTTGTTTTCTAAAATAGTTGCTGATTATTTAACAGGTTTAATCAATAATTAGACAACAGTCTTTTTCACTTTTTGTGAAAAGCAATCCACATGGTAGATATGATTACAATTCAGACACTATCATTGTAATCAAAATCTAGACAGATACCTAAAGATTAAAGGATACAGCAATATAGGGACAGTTCTAGTCTTAGTTGAACTTCCATCAAATATGTTGTCAGACTGTGGACAATCATAATCCTGTGACAATAACTAGTCAGTTGGTCGGTGTCATCCATTGGTCATGATCAAGAAGTGAAAGGGTAGAACGACATATACACACCCATTTTACAATGCATCGCTGTGAATTTGACCAGGCACAACAGGTCACTCCAGCTCTGCCATTCAGTGACTCTGATTCTGAACACATATTTGTCTCTTCAGATTCAAAAGGACCAGCCACTGATCGTTGGACTGCAGTGCAAACTCTTCCTACATGTGAAAAGTGGGACCACTAACCAACCCCACAGGGACATAACGTAACATGGGTACTGTAAGGGCCGATCTAGAGACATTTTTTCCCGATATAGCCGTATCCGCCGATATCGGCGGGGCCGATATCGGGGCGCATCTAAACACATTTTGCAAATGGTAGCGCGGGATATCCGCTCGTAGCGCGGAACATTTCAAAATGGCGGGAATGCCGGTAGCTTTTCCACTCGTTATCAATCAGGTTATGTTCTTTCTGTATCTCATGCGCGTGATCTTAAACATGAGACGCCATGCAAGGGTAGGGCGCAGGAGGCGATTGAGATACAGAGAGAGACGACAGCGGCCGGCTAGAGTGAACGCAGCGTTCTTTCTCGCTGCCCTGATTGTGGCGGAGGGTGGAGAGCCTGTACACCGGGGTGTACCAAGGAATCCCGCGTCCTTTTGGGATCTCCTCCTCCGACCATACACTTATAAGAAAGGCGGTTTCTGCATGGCTCCATGTGCAACGGGAGCGCCCAGCTTTTCCTTCCGCCATCTTGCTCTCCCGCGCCGCTGTTCCCGCGTTATATGCTAATGCTAAAACACATTAGCCCTAGCATTTGACACTGTCAACCCATAACACTTCACGAGACAGAACAGGACCACCAGAATGCTGTGTCATGGTTCCTTTAACTATTAGCTTTGTCCTGTAGAACGTGAAGACATGTCCGCTCCTGACTGTTGACCTGACCTTTTTAAGTAATGAAAAAGGCAAGAGGAACTTTGGACACAACCCTTCATCAAAGTACAAAGTAAGTATTTTGCTTTTCAGCAAAAAAAAAAATGAGGCAAGTGCAAAAGGCAAGTTTGGTGTTTTGTGAATGCAAACATTTTAGAATTGCTTAGCACTAATTAACTGCATGAAAACTTGCTACCCAAAGTGCCTGTAGGCACAGGAGGTCTATTCTAAGATAAGGTCTAGCACTGACTGTTGCATGTCAGCTTCTTTGTTATTAACAGTTATGACTTCCATTTAACCTAATAATAGCTCTGTTGTTATCTGACAACATCAAATGTTGCTGAGGTATGATTTATTGTACACTGATGATGATGTAACTACTGTGCAGTCAGCTTATAAATGCAGTTTAGTTTTATCATCCAAAATTCTGGTTAATTAATCAGCAGATATGTTAATCAATATCAGATAAAACACGGCAAGGGTAACCTACAGTCAAAACAATGTCATGATGAATGACTATCATGTCATGGTCTGAAGGATGTGGGAAAAGTGTATGTAAACAGGTAAGGCCATGAATAATAATAAGCCAGCTTTATTTGTTTTGATTACCAACAATCAACGTTGTAGTGTGCTGACCTATCAACACTCACACTGATGAATGATGACTCATTTATACTAGTAAGGCTGTTGCGCTCGGAC
>NC_049979.1:176791-186184 GCF_000003815.2 Branchiostoma floridae
GCAGAGCTGTCATAGCCGTTTATAGCGCACAACTTCTCAGCGTTCATGACGTGCTGAAGAACGATGAGTTGCGTCACTTTGTGTAAAGTAAATGCATTAAGTTTGCGGGAAAAAGACTGTTCGCGGTAGTTCTAAGTTCGCGGTAGCACCACGCACTGTAAAAATGTTCGCGGTGGTTTTAACTTCGCGGTGAATTAGCAACGCAAAACGCGAACATTCTGAAACCACTGTGAACAATTCTGCATTTAACGTTACAGTATTTTTAGATTCTTTTTACGTTAGTTTAGTCGGGCGAATGTTATCAAGAGGGCTGGTTAAGTTTTCGTTGGATGCCATATGTCCCCAACAAGTCTTTATTTCACGTCAAAGCCTGACACGATCCTTACCGACGTCGCTACAAGTTGAACAGCTTAAAGCCAAGAAGAGTTGTACCATTATCAAATTTCCCGCGTTTTTACTTTCAGGTGAGGCATGCCGGGAGATAGTTGTCAGGTAATTAGAGATTCAACATGGCGGACGTACACAACAATCTGGTGGTTGTCACCTAGGAACCTGACGCTGTCTACTTCCCTCGCTTTACTGGATTTACAGGTGAGTTTTAGTATTCTAACTCTTTCGTACTTGGCTTTCAAGGTCAGTGAGGTAACGTTACTTGTTATCATCTAGTAAACTGACGAGACGAGCGACCCCCTTCCTCGGGGGGAAGGGGGTTTGTCAGGGGGACGGAACGTGAAAAGTTGGGACCAGGGAAACAGCAGGGGGTCTGCTGTCCGTGGCAGAATCTCATAACTGCTGAACCACACACGTCATTATTCATCTGTACTTCCATTCATGTGCTGTGAGATGTCTCTGTTCCTTTTTTTTGGGGGGGGGGGGGGAGCACAATTACCTTTTCCCTGGAGGCCAGTTCGCTGCCCCCAGGAGGGGAGAGAATTTTGAAAGTGGATTATTAAGTTCATTTGTATGTAGTTTGGTATGTCCTCTGCTAGTATGGGCAAGATGATGCATGTTGTGTTTTAAACTACGTAGTAATTTTTATATGATTAATTGCCAAATATCAATTACAGGGCTCGAAATACTTTTTTCTGCAGGTAACATTGAAAATTACCAGCACCAGACAAATTTTACCTGCACCGCTCTGAATTTAGGAATCATGAATCATATTGAACCATTTCTATTTTTCTGTTATACTTAAACTTTTTTTTAAAAGTTTATAGGTGGTAACATTCAATACAGCTAATAATAATCCACATACACTTACATCATATGACATTTATGTCTGAAACCCAGTACATGGACCAGTGCAGGTTAGGTGCAGGTAGACACCAGAAATACCTGCACAGCTCCAATTTTACCTGCACTAACCTGCATGTGCAGGTGGTATTTTGAGACCTGAATAAGGCCATGGAATTGATTTAAGGCATGACATCCTCTGGAAACCCCCAAACTGGTGCGGGCATACAGATAAAAAATTCCTCCAAAAAAAAAAAGTTGCCTTCATCATGAAATCTAAGTGGTCAGGGAGGTTAAACAATGACTGAATACAAGGAATATGGTATACGGAAAAATTTTTCATTTCAAGGGAAAGCTAGCTTATGCAAACTCCTTATTTTTCTGAGGGACTGCATTACACTGTTGCAGTATTCTAGCCAGCCGTATTTTTTTTTCCTTCCACTGGTTTTTGAATGGAAATCCTGTGAAAGGTGCGACCATCCTAGAGGGTCCGGGGGTAAGTTGCCCAGGCAAATTTGAAATCTAGACCCTCTGAAATGTTATTTCCTTTATATTTAGGGGTAAATTTTGCTGGTAGGCTCAGCTTGGTTCAAATGATATCTTTATGTGCAGAATTTTGTCTGTCACAGAGGACATAATGCCAACATTTTTGTCAGTTCCCAGCAGCAACATTTTGTCAAAGGATCTAGAATAAATGAATAAAGATAGAATGATGGATGCTGGCTAGAACCCTGCACTGTTGTAACTTCAAGACAATGACTCAATAATGTATCGTTCCATTGTATAATCTGAGAAGAATGTACTACTTGTATCTGACAGAAACCTCCCGATAACTTTTTCTGACATGCAGGCAATCATGGACAATGAATCCACACCGAGCAGGGACACAGGCATGGCCCAGTCTCCAGTGTTAAACCAGGAGTACAGCGATGTGCCCCCGTCCGCCGTGACCAGCTTTCTCACCACGCCTCACTACAACACCATCCGGTCCAGCACCCAGGTGCAGAGTGCCCCGCCCACCCTCCTCAGCTCACCATGGAGCAGGACCATCAACCCAACTCCGCACGTGGTGAGCTCTGCAATCATCATAGCCTCCTTCACTGGCTTTGAATTCTCTGTGGGCCTTGGCGTAAGTTGTTGGGGGGTGGGGACTTTCACAGTGGGGACAGGGTAGGTCGAATTTTAAGGGACTGGTCGATATTTAGCGGGGGGGGAGGGCCGGTCGTCAGAGGGGGGAGGGCCTAGGAGAAAAAATTTGAGCCGGGGGGAGGGCCTAGGAAAAAAAAATTGAGCCGGGGGGAGGGCCTAGGAAAAATTTTTTTTCGGACTACCAGCAAAATTTGTCCCTCAAAATGCCGGAAATTGGCGTTTCAGAGGGTCAAGATTTCAAAATTTCCCCAGGCCTCCACAAGCTTGAGACGCCTCGCACCCGAGGTTCGGCGCCCGACATGGTCTTTGAAAAAAGAAAAAGGCCGGTGGCTCGCCGCTCCACATGTTGAAAATTCGCTCAGTAATATTTCACTGCCGCGCCTTTGACTCTATCTCTGTTTAACACCGCTACAATGTTGTAAAAATATTGATGTTACAGTGTTCATTTACCGTTTTAACGCTTGTATTAATAGAGGTGGGCGGAGAAAATATCAGTCAAATTTGTTTTCCTTTCTTATGAAGCTGGCGCGGCAAAGGCAGGAAGCCGATAAAGTTACCAAAATGCGACGTAAAATATAACGTTACTTCCGGTTTGCAATGCTACCATTCAGTCAAGGTGACAAAATTTAGCGTACTTGCATATCTAGTCAACATCTGCGCACCAACACATGCCGGTATTTTCCTCATATTTTACCACAAAAATGACGTGAAAATGCGTATTTTTTTTCATAATTTGGAACGCTCTGGAAGATGACTTGCGACAAAGTGCCGTCTGTGAAACGGCCGGTGAGACTTGTGAATTCAGCTTTCCGCGTTTCATGTCGCTTTCTCTCGCTGTACATCGTCAGCAAACTTGTGTGTTTGGAGATCAAAATCTTTGTCGACAATGTTTAATTTGCTTAGAAGGAAAAAAGACGACTGTCACAGGGCT
Organism: Branchiostoma floridae; assembly: GCF_000003815.2. NCBI lineage: Eukaryota > Metazoa > Chordata > Leptocardii > Amphioxiformes > Branchiostomatidae > Branchiostoma > Branchiostoma floridae. The sequence continues at coordinate 180,105 of NC_049979.1, forward strand.
TGGCGCATCGTGAGGGCTTGGAATATTTTGCTTGGCGCAACGTGATTTTAAACCCACTGCGCTACCTGAAATTTTGCAGACAGGACACCTCTTTCCCCACTACTATATCATAAAATCTTACACAACGTCCTTGTTGTAACCTGTACAGCTAGCAGCGAGTTCTCGGCTTGGGAACTATCATAATTATCAAACGCACGCAGTACAAGACGTGTGCAAGCCGATTCCCACGTAGGACATGCTGTTGTACGTGTCGTTACCATGGCAACAGCCTTGGCTGCAGTCTTTAGATGTACCGATTGGACAGGGCGTGCCACTTTGTGCGTAAAATCGAATTAACTTGCGACCAATCACAGCCCGCAGCGGCGCCAAAAAGGGGGTAAACGTCAATCAAGAAGAAGCGCGAACTATGGGAATAACCCGGGAAACTGCAATGTTTGGGACTTGACAACATACACAAGTCTCGCCAAGGCGTCGACTTGTCAAGTAGAAGTGGATGACGCGGAAACTATTGCTTCTACTACAAGTGTTGAGGGACAAGGAGAAGGGGCAGCGGTGGAGTCAGGGCTGGCAAAGATCGCGAGGAAACGATGTCGGAGCCGCGGTGGACGGCTCGAGCCTCTCAAATCAAAGAAAAATGGCGCAAGAGGCGGCAGTGTCTTTGTCACGTCGGAGACGAGTGGTGTGTGACGTCTGTTTACAGTTTGCACCATGAGGAAAACATCCTTAAACCATTCCTTTGTCGATAGTTTTAAAACTATGAAAATCGGAAGCTTGACAGTTCATGAGTCCTGTGATACAGGCACAGCTACTGAGAAAAGAATCTGAACTAACGTGTCAAAAAATAAATGAATTCCCGTCAAAATGCCTTAAATCGTACAGGTTCCGGGTGATTCCGATCGGAGTTTGCAGGCATTGCAAATTAGAATCGTGAATAAAAGTGAATGTTACCGAAGAAATAGTATCATAATTCTTTGTCATGCTTGTTCATGTGCCAGTACACCTAGAACACCAGTACAAATGGCCTTTTGATTTAGAACTTTTCTTACGCGCTAATATGTTGCTGCAACATCGAGCGGGCGTGCCACTTTGTAAATATTTTTTTTTCAAATCATCGCAATATCCCTACTATGTGCAGGCCCATTCCGTCATTTTTGACCGACAAAATGGATGTACAAAAAAAGCGTGGCATTTTTAAAAGATCTCCCGAGTAGAAGTCTGCGTTCGAACGCCCCGGGAGAGGTAGAGACCAGAGTCTGGGTAGAGACTGAAGGCGACCGGTCGACCTCGGCCCGCCGTGGGAAAATCGTCCTTACGCTTCGGCGCCCCCCTCCCCACTACAGTTTTGGTTAGTCGCATCGTGCTGACGTTTTTGTTGGCATTTTCCCCCGAGTCACAGTCAGTTATTGCCACCACAGAACCAACAAGTCCCAAAGGTATGTATATTATTTGAAAATAGTCTCCGACAAGCTAATCTACTAGCTGAAATCCAGGTACAAAATACTTTTGCAGTGTTGTTTGGACTAGTAGAGTGGCATCATTTATGAATATCAAAAGAATAAAGTAGCCTCCATGAAGAATATATTTATGGGCTCCGAGCCATTCAATTTCCCTTTTTTCCTAGGGGTAAGAGATCGGCTTCGCGATTAAAAACGGAAAACCAGTATCAGTATGGCGTAAAGGATATTTCCAAGCGGGAGCGCGGTGATTTATTTGCGTCTTGAATATTTTTCAAATTTAATAGGAGGGGGGAGGGCCTAGGAAAAATATTTTGACTTGGGGGGAGGGCCTAGGAAAAAAATTTTGACCGGGGGGGAGGGCCTAGGAAAAATTTTTTGACCCGACCCTCTGACGACCGGCCCTCCCCCCCCGCTAAATATCGACCAGTCCCTAACTGGGAATACACCGGGAAAGGAATTTATGCCACTGGCCAGGAAGCTTGTAGCCAAATCCCCCAAACAACTTTTGCCAAGGCCCGCAGAGAGGCCAGTGAAGGAGGCTACAATCGTGATTGGAATGAGAAAGTTCTATGATTCAAACATTTTCCACAATAAGAACTTCATGAATGCAACATATGAAATTCATACTTGGTGGATCACTTACAGATACCATTTATGCATATATGGATCTAATTTGCAGAATAAGTGCTAAATTGGCATAATTCATCTGAGAGGTAACTAAGTGGTAGGAATTTCACACTTTTGAGATATGTGAGTTAAAAGTGTAGATATACAGGCATGAAGGATGTAAATGTGGAAATCATTTGCATAATTGAACTATTTTATGGAGATGTGTCCAGATATTTCTGTAATGATAGATGCAGTTTTAAATGTTACCTTCAAAACTCACTCTGGTATGTCTGGTTTTAATTTGTAACATAAAAGAAGATTTTGAGGCAACATAGTGTATAGTTTTCTTAAGGCCACACCAATTTTATTTGTTGTTTCTCGGATTTTTTCAGAAAAAAATGGGGTCGGTCTCACTCACTCACTCACTCACTCACTCCCCGGTTTAACGTCTGTTGTTCCCCATCCTGTGGGGGTTGGACGTGCTTGCACGTTGATGAGGGGGCCTGATGGTCTGTTGAAAAAAAAAACTTTTCAAAGAGTCGGGGGTAGGAGAGATTGGACAGGAAAACCTAAACTTTCAACATTTAGGGGGTCCCTGGTAGCAAAGTTCAAAGTTTGAAGAAAAATGATAAACGTACTGTCCTAAATAGGCACGTACAGCTAAGTAGGAATTTGAGGCCCATAGTTAATTTGAGAAAGGAGAGACAGTGAAATTTTGTCAACACGAGGTTTGGCCATCAATTTGAAAGTTTTTTGTTCTTTTTCAAATCAAAGAAAATGGGGTCGGGAAATCCGAGAAAAAGCAAATAAAATTCGCATGGCCTAATAGTAATTTGTACTTTCAATCATTCATCAACAGTTTTTTCTCCTTTCTTATTTACTAGTAGTCTTGTCATTAAGAATCCAGAGAGAAGATGTCCAGTTTTTGTAGCCTTATCTAAAAATTGGCCCACTGAAAGCCCCCTAAGTTCAGAATTCCTTTGCTGATACATATTGATAATCAGGAGTTTACCAGGTGAGATGAAGATGAGATATGAGATGTGCACATCACAAGTCCCAGGTAGAGCTCCTGTCTTCATTGGTGCATCAGAATCCAGGCCAGGTACATCATGTCTGAGAGCAGCGTATTGATCTGACCTTTTGCAAATGGCAGGTCTTAATGCAACAGCAAACCTGCTTCTGGGAATATCCCACTTCCACACGTGCCTCATTACCATAATCCTGCAGCCTGTCCCACTGGCTAGACTTTCCTCTGTTTACATAAGCTGAGCTGAAATGAAAGGATTCCGTCTGAAAATAACTGGTGATAAGGTTGAGAAAAACAATCATTATGTAATTACCACCAATTGTATATGAATACATGCAACACTGTAACTTGTGTAAGAAAACTGTTGAATGTTGTTTAATTGTTGTATGATTGATAGTGCAAAGTGGAGGTAACAGGAAACATTTTGCCTAGCCTCTACCAAATGAAGATTTTACTTTTACTTTTAATTATTCATTTTACCAGGAACATACAACTCAGGTCAGACTAGACCTGCTTTTCATGCAATCCTGGGCATACATAGAAACAACACAATGACAATACAGGCATATTTCAGTAACAACATTACATAGCTGTAAAAATAGCATTACTAAGCAATTAGGTATAAGTCATTTGGCGCTTAAATGTCCTGACTTCATCAGGCTACGTGATTGAAGAGGCAGCTTGTTCCACAGCTGCACGCCGTAGTACTGCAGACTGCCACGAAATGACGTCACTCTGACATGTGGCAACTGAAGCATGTGGGGGTCGTAGTCCCGTAACCGTGTGGTCGCTGCACGTGTGTTGACCCTTAGGGTCGGGGGTGACATCCATCGGAATAATGTAGACATATAGATGGTGCCCTTCTCCGGACTGACAAGATACATTTGATGTATGATCTATGACACATATCGGTAGAGCTAGTCCTTTAAAGTGTTTAACGTTTTGTTATCAATACGATAAGGTAAATGTATAGATAAACAAAGAAAAAAGATGTTTATATCTATCCATCCATTGTGATTTCTCACATCACAATAGTAATTCTTTACTTGTTTCTGGCATTTAACTTATCCATAGATAACCTTGCCTGAATGCTGTGAAGGTGACCTTGAAAGCATTGACCTACTTTCTATGGCATTTAAAAGTCTTAAATCGTATCGCTTGCCCCCGGGGTTGTCTGATCTAATTACTCGACACCAGATAGGCCTCCACGGAGCGAATCCTGGCCAAGAGTTCCTTGATCTTCACATAGATATGAGAGTGGATCAATATTATAATGAATGAATAAATATATAAGATACTGTGTTAGCATTCAAAAAGTATTGAAAAGCATTACCGCCTATTGTAACCACCTACTAGTATGTTCAGGGAGGCAGTACTAGACACTTTTATTGCTGTCAGGGATGTGCATTGGAGCTTGATGGTATCCTGCCTGTACAATCTCAGGATGAGATAATAGATAACTGTCTATATCAGTTACAGTCATAGACTATCTGCACGGAGCATCTTTGATCATAAACTCTCAGCATGGATGACATGTACACATGTATGGTGATGTACACATGTATGGTGATGTACACATGTATGGGTGACATGTACACATGTATGGGTGACATGTACACATGATGATGATGATGATGATGAATGGTTTATTGGTAAAAAAAATCACTCGCAGCCTGTTTGGCTGAATTGCGGATTTCGTACAAATAATTTTGTCCAGCCAGAGCTAATTCTAGAAATATTAAAACATCTATAACATCAATTATATCTTAAACATTTAAATAACGATGTATGGTGATGTACACATGTATGGTGATGTAGATCTAGTGTTGCCAACATTTCAGTACCAAGGCCATGTCTGCCATATACGCAACTATTCATCTAGCTACTTGTTGGTACTTATTCTCAGTTAATGACTTATTCAACAAAACTGGTTGGGTTTTATATTGAAATCATGATGAATACCATGTCAGTGGGCAAGATTGCTTTACTAGGTTTGTTCTGTCTTGAACATATGACAAAAGAAGAAATAATTTGCCTATCCTAACATTTCTTTTACTTTACAGGCAGATATAGCCTGGGTACCATCCGGATAGTAGTTCGCTCCTATGTTCGCTTCTGCTATCCATCTGGAGACATGCACAATCAAACCGTTTGGTGGTAAAATCAGTTAATGAGCGAATCAAGGAATGGGTTCTAGAGCACTCGTTCGATGACAACAGGACAAAGGGCTTGTCCGGTGTTGGAACACCGGTTCGAACGAGCGCTTGAACCCATTCCATAATTCGGTCATGTGTAGGGACCAATCAGCGCCTGCTTCCAAAATTTGGAGGATTCCAGACGCTAAGATGGTCCGCGTTCCCAGACGGAAACACAGAGAAGCGACTGTATATAGTGTATAATGAATGTCAGAGCTAGATGCGACTGTATATAGTATATAATGAACGCCGGAGCGAACTGCTTTCCGGATGGTACCCAGGCTAAGGCAGATATGCTTTATTGCAAGTTGTTGCTTTGATTGATTGCAGTGTGCTTCGGTGGTGATGACTATTCCTTGCATGTCTTGAAAGGGATCGTTGCTGGAACATATGCTAAAAAGCCTACAGTGTGTTCTTTTCTGTCCGGAAAGAAAAACTATTCTCTGAATCAGTAACATATTTTTGTCATCAGAAACTACCTGTTCCAGTGCAATGGCCTGCCACCTCTGTATGCCCCTGTTGAGGCTCTTCCTTGATCTGTGTGATCACCTGTGGCCACAAACACCAGATTTCCTGCCTCTGTACGGGCCTCGCCATCTCAGCCTTTGTTGAGGACGTACTGTGTACTCTGCGTCTCATCCACTGGACAACGATTGTTTGCAAACACAAAAATAACCTGCTGCGTAACGAAAAGAGGCAGTGCTCCTGAATTTGTGCGCAAGAGGTCACTGTTGGTCATACGTGCATTGCCATGGAATCCTGCACTGCGGGTGTCCCGCGATACTGTAAACA